>NW_019942780.1:154105-177082 GCF_002910315.2 Salvelinus sp. IW2-2015 | reverse complement strand
GTTCCACTTTCTGTGTCAGGATAGTGCTTTTTCTCTCCCTGTGATATGACTGCCTATGATTGACTTGTTGATGCATTCTCATTGTGTTGTGATGGATTTTCTCCAGAGTCACACAGATCTTTGATAAACTGTAGACCCCTGCGCGGCCCTGTCCCTCACTTAGTGTGATGTGTGTGTTGTTTTGTTCAGGTCCTGACTGAGCATGTGTGTGATATTCAGTATGGCACTAAGACATCATGTGTCTAGTCATTCAAACTATTCTATATATGCTGCTGAAGGCAATGAACTTTAAAAAAAATCTGACGGTTCCGTTCAGCATGCTGCTGACTCCTAGCGAAGTGTCTCTGTGTCTCTGTGTGTGTCTGTGTTTCTGTGTCTCTCTGTGTCTGTGTGTCTCTGTGTGTCTGTGCCTCTGTGTCTGTGTGTCTGTCTCTTTGTGTGTCTCTGTGTGTCTGTGTCTGTGTGTCTGTCTCTCTATGTGTCTGTGTTTCTTTGTTTCTGTGTGTCTGTGTGTCTGTCTGTCTATATGTGTCTCTGTGTCTCTGTGTGTCTGTGTGTCTGTCTCTCTATGTGTCTGTGTTTCTTTGTTTCTGTGGTCTGTGTGTCTGTCACACTGTAGAATATTTACAGTAAATGATAGACTAAATATCACAGTGACAGCCAGTATGAACGTTACAGTGATGTCAGGCTGTTTGTCTTTCTCTCCCACTCTGTCAATACCTCAAGCTTAAAAGGCTATTATTCGAAACCACTAATGGCTCCCAAATTGCCATCTGTGAAATCCAATCCAATAACCGCAGCAGGCTAGGTGTGTGTGTTATAAACATTTAGTGTTATTTGCAATGAGTTAAGTTTAGCTTCATGTTTTGCAAATGTAGCATACAGACGAACATTTATGTAAAAAACTGTACGTGTTTTTATGCACCCAGTTGATGACTAGGCCCATATAGACAGGCAGCTGTGGTTCCATGGCAACAACTACACACTCTCTGATAACACTTTTTACGTCTCTTCCTCCACAGATGTCACAGAGGGACCCTCATAGCGGAGAAACAACTTTAACTCAGCTCTTACAACCAATCCTCTCCTCTGACTGATTGACAGCCGACCTGGTCAATCACTACTCACTTCCCCACATCCCCCCAATCACCAACCTCCACCCCACACCTCCGGCGCAATGGCATCCACAGCCCCGCCCCACACAAGAGCCCGCCACCAACAGCGGGTCGACCTCGCTCAAGTCGGGCGGCTCAGGGGGCGACAACGATTCCAGAAGCTGAAGAAGGAGATCTCTCTCCTGAACGGCGTGTGTCTCATCGTGGGGCAACATGATCGGCTCGGGCATCTTCGTCTCGCCTCAAAGGAGTCTTAATCTACAGCGCCTCCTACGGGCTGTCGGGTCTAGCTGGCTGTGAATCGGGACATCGGTCGGTATCTTCTCTGTTTCGGGGCCCTGTGCTACGCCGAGCTGGGACCACCATCACCAAGTCAGGGGCCAGTTATGCTTACATCCTGGAGCCTTCGGAGGGTTCCTGGCTTCATCAGGCTGTGGACTTCTCCTGTTGACTAGAGCGCCCACCAGCCAGGCAGTCATAGCCATCACCTTCTCTAACTACATGGTGCAGCCCGTCTTCCCACCTGCATCGCCCCCTATCTGGCTACCGCATGCTGGCTGCAGCCTGTATATGTGAGTATTTTATATCATTGTGTATGAGAGGTTTTGTTTGTGTTGGTGCAATACTGTTCCACTGTAGGCCTCTACCATGGTTAGGGCCCTGAGTTTTTCCTTACGATGGATATGATCAGGTATGTGTGTGCAAGGACTTTGCATGAGAAAACAAGTTCGAGTGTGTGTGTGTGTGTGTTCATACTCCGTGAGTGCGAACAGTGATGTGTGTGTGGTGGTTCATTTCAACTCCCGTGAGTAGCGAACAGTGAGATGATGGTGTGTTGTGTGTGTTCAATACATCGTCGTCCAGTGAGTCATCGCGAACAGTGATGTGTGAGTCGTGTGTGTGTTCATACTCCAGTGAGTAGCGTAACAGTGATGTGTGTTGTGGCTCCCTCTTTTGTGGAAAATGTGGGAAACGAAACTAAACTGACACAGCATACCCAAGTCAGCACCTTAGCAAACAGAAGGGAGACACGAGAACGTTGAAAAATGAGCAGAATGAGGTCCAGAACAGAACGACATTCAGACACCAACAGTGTTTCCTGGTACTATAGACCATAAGATATCGGGGAAGTGCAGAATTGCTATCTGGAAATTCAGCGATAATGTAGTGCAACAGTTACCAAAGTCGTGGTTTCAGTGGTGCTGTGGCCAGATTAAACTGCATCTGCGGCAAATGCTCATTAACTCATGACATAGAGGATACAATTAAATGTAGTGTAAATTGATCATTTATAACCACCCCATAAGAAGCAAGGCAGATAATATGAGCATGAGCAGAAATGTAAGAGAGAGGGAAGGAGAGCAGTGTTTTCATGAGATATTGTTCTAGACAGATTTGGGAAAAGGAACTGGACTAATCACAGAACACAAACTAAATATACGTCGCTGGAAAACCTATTTATTATTTTTCTTAAAAAAGCCAATAGCCCATATCAGCTTTTCCCACTAATAGATTAGATAGTCAATATATTAATTATTTGTATCACATGTTTACTTGTGGTGTTTTGGGATAGGGTCATAATTCTTACTGTGGGTATGATAGGTCGACAATATTATTATCTAGTGGGTTGATAGTTCCTATTCAATAGTGGTTAGTTGACATGTCATGTGATCTTTGATAGTCATATGTTTGTATCTTGGGTTGATAGTCATATTTATTACGTGTGGGTTGATGGGAGTGCCTCAGTCATTACTACTGTGGGTTGATAGTCTCTTAGTAAGTTACAGTTAAGCCACTACTGGAACAGATTGATGGAACACACTAGAACATGAGAACAACCAGATGGAAACTGGGTCAAAGAAGACGGAAGTCATGAAGCACTAACAGAATAACCAGCCTGCTACTACAGCCAATCAGATAGAACACTGTTACGAGTCTGACTAAAAATCAAATCAAATAAATTTTATTTGTCACATACACATGGTTAGCAGATGTTAATGAGCATGTGTAGCGAAATGCCTTTGCTTCTAGTTCCGACAGATGCAGTAAAACCAACGAAATCCACCTATACATTCTCACAAGCTACCTACCTTTATACACACAAGTGTCAGATAAAGAAGAAATAAGAGATATATGAATAGTACATACTCTAAACGGTATAGTCAGCTCATTAGTTCAACAATTACGATAGGTTCGTGACATAGAGTACTGAGAACAGAAAGCATAGGCAAGATGCGTAGTAAGATGTATCGATACCACATATTACATATGAGCAGAGAGTATGTTAGGGTATGTAAACATAAATATCGCATAGTTTAAAGTGGCTAGTGATACATGTATTACATAAAGATGGCAAAGCAGTAGATGATATAGAGTTACAGTATATACATATACATTATATTAAGTGGCATTGTTTAAAGTGGCTAGTGATACAATTTTGATCAATTTACATCAATTTCCATTATTAAAGTGGGCTGGAGTTGAGTCAGTATGTGGCAGCAGCCACTCATTGTTAGTGTGGCTGTTTAACAGTCTGATGGCCTTGAGATAGAAGCTGTTTTTCAGTCTCTCTGTCCCTGCTTTGATGCACCTGTACTGACCTCGCCTCTGGAGGATAGCGGGTGAACAGGCAGTGGCTCGGGTGGTTGTTGTCCTTGATGATCTTTATGGCCTTCCTGTGACATCGGGTGGTGTAGGTGTCCTGGGGGCAGGGAGGTTTGCCCCCAGTGAGTCGTCGTTATGCAGACCTCACTACCCTCTGGATAGCCTTACGGTTGTGGGCAGAGCAGTTGCCATACCAGGCGGTGATACAGCCCGACAGGATGCTCTCGATTGTCTGCATCTTAGAAGTTGTGAGTGGCTTTTGGTGACAAGCCAAATTTCTTCAGCCTCCTGAGGTTGAAGAGCGCTGCTGCGCCTCTCTCACAACGCTGTCTTGTGGGTGGACCAATTCAGTTTGTCCGTGATGTGTACGCCGAGGAACTTAAAACTTACTACCCTCTCCACTACTGTCCCGTCGATGTGGATAGGGGTGCTCCCTCTGCTGTTTCCTGAAGTCCACAATCATCTCCTTTGTTTTGTTGACGTTGAGTTTGAGGTTATTTTCCTGACACCACACTCCGAGGGCCCTCACCTCCTCCCTGTAGGCCGTCTCGTCGTTGTTGGTAATCAAGCCTACCACTGTAGTGTCGTCCCGCAAACCTGATGATTGAGTGTGAGGCCTGCATGGCCACGCAGTTGTGGTGAACAGGGATACAGGAGAGGGCTCAGAACGCACCCTTGTGGGGCGCCCAGTGTTGAGGATCAGCGGGGTGAGATGTTGTTACCTACCCTCACCACCTGGGGGCGGCCCGTCAGGAAGTCCAGTACCCAGTTGCACAGGGCGGCGGTTGAGACCCAGGGTCTCGAGCTTGATGACGAGTTTGGAGGGGTACCTATGGTGTTAATGCTAGCTGTAGATCGCAGATGAACAAGCATTCTTACATAGGTATTCCTCTTGTCATGGGATATAGGGAGTGTGCAGTGTGGTTGCGATTGCGTCGTCTGTGGACCTATTGGGGTCAGAGTTCTGTACCATCACTCATTCATATATCTTTATGTACATATTCTTTATCCCTTTACACTTGTGTGTATAAGGTAGTAGTTGTGGAATTGATAGGTTAGATTACTCGTTGGTTATTACTGCATTGTCGGAACTAGAAGCACAAGCATTTCGCTACACTCGCATTAACATCTGCTAACCATGTGTATGTGACAAATAAAATTTGATTTGATTTGATTTTTAGTAAGACTCGTAACAGTGTTCTATCTTGTTGCTGTAGTAGCAGTGGTATTCTGTTTATGTCCATGACTTCCGTCTCTTTGACCCAGGTTTCCATCTGGTTGTTCTCATGTTCTATGTGTTCCATCAATCTGTTCCAGTAGTGGCTTAAACTGTACTTACTAATGACTATCAACCCACAGTAGTAATATGACTATCAACCCACAGTAATAATATGACTATCAACCCACAGTAATCATATGACTATCAAACCCACAGTAATAATATGACTATCAACCCACAGTAATAATATGACTATCAACCCACAGTAATAATATGACTATCAAACCCACAGTAATAATATGACTATCAACCCACAGTAATAATATGACTATCAAACCCACAGTAATAATATGACTATCAACCCACAGTAATAATATGACTATTAGTGGTTGTGCTGAGAGGTCCAGGTTTCTTCTAATCTGTTAGAACAATATCCATGACAACACTCCCTCCTTCCCTCTCTCTACATTCCTTGCTCATCTCTATTCTTCCTTGCTTCCTTTGGTGGTTTATAAATGATCAATTTACACTACATTATTGTACTCTATTGTCATGAGTAATGAGCATTGCCAGCAGTTTAATCTGGTCACACTGACGCTTTGTAATGTTGCTAAATTATCCTGAAATTTAGTCAATTCCCCTATTCTCTGTCTTATACAGGAAACACTTGTTGGTGTCTGTAGTCTCTGTTCTCCCCTCTCTGTTCCTTTTTCAACCTTTCTCGTGTTCCCTTCTGTTGCTAAGGTGCTGACTTGGGTATGCTGTGTCATTTAGTTTCGTTTCCCACATTTTCCACAAAGAGAGGAGCACACACACACATCACTGTTCGCTACTCACGGGAGTATGAACACACACACACACANCACACACACACATCACTGTTCGCTACTCACGGGAGTATGAACACACACACACACATCACTGTTCGCTACTCACGGGAGTATGAACACACACACACACATCATTGTCTGCATGCAAAGTCCTTGCACACACATACCTGATCACTTCCATCGGTAAGGAAAAACTCAGGGCCCTAACCATGGTAGAGGCCTACAGTGGAACAGTATTGCACCAACACAAACAAAACCTCTCCATACACAATGACTATAAAATACTCACATATACAGGCTGCAGCCAGCATGCGGTTAGCCAGATAGGGGGCGATGCAGGTGGGGAAGACGGGCTGCACCATGTAGTTAGAGAAGGTGATGGCTATGACTGCCTGGCTGGTGGGCTCTATGATCAACAGGGAAGTCCACAGCCTGATGAAGGCCAGGAACCCTCCGAAGGCCTCCAGGATGTAAGCATAACTGGCCCCTGACTTGGTGATGGTGGTCCCCAGCTCGGCGTAGCACAGGGCCCCGAACACAGAGAAGATACCGCCGATGGTCCACACTACCAGCGACAGCCCGTAGGAGGCGCTGTAGATTAAGACKCCTTTAGGCGAGACGAAGATGCCCGAGCCGATCATGTTGCCCACGATGAGACACACGCCGTTCAGGAGAGAGATCTCCTTCTTCAGCTTCATGGAATCGTTGTCGCCCCCTGAGCCGCCCGACTTGAGCGAGGTCGACCCGCCGTTGGTGGCGGGCTCTTGTGTGGGGGCGGGGCTGTRGGATGCCATTGCGCCGGAGGTGTGGGGTGGAGGTTGGTGATTGGAGGGGATGTGGGGAAGTGAGTAGTGATTGGACCAGGTCGGCTGTCAATCAGTCAGAGGAGAGGATTGGTTGTAAGAGCTGAGTTAAAGTTGTTTTCCAGCTATGAGGGTCCCTCTGGTGACATCTGTGGAGGAAAGAGACGTAAAAAGTGTTATCAGAGAGTGTGTAGTTGTTGCCATGGAACCAAGCTGCTGTCTATATGGGCCTAGTCATCAACTGGGTCATAAAAAACAGTACAGTTTTTTACATAAATGTTGGTCTGTATGCTACATTTGTAAAACATGAAGCTAAACTTAACTCATTGCAAAATAACACAAATGTTATAACACACACACACTGCTGCTGGTTATTGGATTGGATTTCACAGATGGCAATTTGGGAGCCATTAGTGGTTTCGGTAAATAGCCTTTTAAGCTTGAGCGTATTGACAGAGTGGGAGAGAAAGACAAACAGCCTGACATCACTGTAACGTTCAGTACTGGCTGTCACTGTGATATTTAGTCTATCATTTACTGTAAATATTCTACAGTGTGACAGACACACAGACACACAGAAACAAAGAAACACAGACACATAGAGAGACAGACACACAGACACACAGAGACACAGAGACACATATAGACAGACAGACACACAGACACACAGAAACAAAGAAACACAGACACATAGAGAGACAGACACACAGACACAGACACACAGAGACACACAAAGAGACAGACACACAGACACAGAGGCACAGACACACAGAGACACAGACACAGAGAGACACAGAAACACAGACACACAGAGACACAGAGACACTTCGCTAGGAGTCAGCAGCATGCTGAACGGAACCGTCAGATTTTTTTTAAAGTTCATTGCCTTCAGCAGCATATATAGAATAGTTTGAATGACTAGACACATGATGTCTTAGTGCCCATACTGAATATCACACACATGCTCAGTCAGGACCTGAACAAAACAACACACACATCACACTAAGTGAGGGGACAGGGCCGCGCAGGGGTCTACAGTTTATCACAAGATCTGTGTGACTCTGGAGAAAATCCATCACAACACAATGAGAATGCATCAACAAGTCAATCATAGGCAGTCATATCACAGGGAGAGAAAAGCACTATCCTGACACAGAAAGTGAACACAGGTCCAGTTACATCAACCAACGATATATCAGAAAGATCAGGAAGAGGGAGATCTGATGAACACAGTAGAGAGGTAGGCTACAGATGTAGGACCAGTATTGTCGCTGCAAAAGTAGGGGTGAGACGCCGGGTGGGGGAGAAGGGGAGAGATGGAGAAGTAGTGCAGATAGATTGATACCCCTGGCATGTGAGTTCAGTTCAAAAGAAGTGATTATGAAGGACAGCCTTCTGCAAGTGATTACAAAGGGCAGGGCAGTAGGCGTTGGAGTCAGATACAAGGTCCAAGAATGGTAAGATAAGTAGGCTACTCAAATTGACTATCATATACCACTCAAGGTTGCTGTATCATATTTGAAATCCCTTCCTCTTTGTTTCTCCCTCTGTTTTTATCTCTCTCAGAATATGACAAGCTGGCAGCAATCTTTTGGCCAACTCGGAGCTTATTCATTGCGAAGCTGGCAAAGCTGCAGAGTTGACACAGCACATTTTATTGATGACTAGGGGCTAGTAAGGGTACACAGGAATGCCATTAGAAGTTAATCTGTAGTGTAAAGACCTATCTCCTCAGAGAAAAACACATGTTGAACAGAGAGTCAAATGTACAGTTACTACAGCCAAACGACAGTCTCTATATTTGAAATATATAATACAAATGTAAAACCTCGCATTGTTACTGTATGTTAGGATAGACGCCAATTTAATTCATGGGTCTTACCTTCTCCAGATGCGCTATAGGTGAACTTGGATTCCTTCCCTTGGGGGTCTTCTTGCACCTCTTCTCTAAAGCCTTTGAGTCGCAGGTTTTTATAGAACGTTCATGTCAATTGCGCATCCCTCATTGTTTTACTCACTATTGCTCTCTGTGCGCGTTGTCGCTCTCCACTGATGACCTTCCCTCTCTGCCCGTCACGCCGCGTTCTCTGCTCTGATATGGCTCGCCTTCCTGTCGGAGTCTGAAGGTGCACAGGCCGATCAGCTGATGAACTTCTGCTTTTTGACCCAGCAGCTACCAAGGAGACAGGTGGAAGAGGAGGAGGGATAGAGAGGGAGAGAGGGATGGACTGACTTTATACCACTGTCTGGGCTCTGACAATGGGTTTCGCTGTCAAATGAATTGCTTCTTAACACTTTGATTAATGCATTAACAGGCCTGATCACGTTTACGCTGGGCTATTCACAAGTTCACACATTCTTTCTTTTGTGGCAATTCAAATCAACATGGCCCTTTGGTTGTTGTTTTAGCCTACCTGTTGTTGGTGGTGATTGCTTTAGTTTTGGGCTATTATGTTAGGCATTGTTGTTGATGACGATTCTTCTTCCTCGTTTAATCATCTGGCGCGGAGGGAAACAGTGGGATTCGAATGCATGATTAATCACTGAGAAATGATTTAAAGGATCTTGAGGACTCGAAGTCACTTAGAATTGCATCACTATCCTAAGTTATTGTTGTATTATTATTGATAATATAGTTGTTTTTAAACACCGATGATATCATGTTATGGTCAACAATCTTGACGTATGAGTACCTCATGAGTTACGACACATAAGGAGATCTCTGAATTGAATAGTTGGAATTGATGAAGAATCCCAAAATCGGTTACACAGCCCCCTCCTGTGGTCATTATTTGCTTCACGCCTCCAACGTTGGCAAATGAACGGTTTGAGCGCTTCATTACGTCATTATGCTTATTGTGGTATTTTGCTTTTGTGTTCAGTGTTCCTGATTGGCAGAGTTTGTTCTAAACGTACAATTAAATTACCAATTTCAGCATCTAGACAATCAATCAATTAACATTCGTTTTGGAACATTTGATTTTGACACTTCACATTGTTCAGGATCATTGATYGTAAATGGATTATATTAAAAGGCTTCCCATTAACACACTGTGACGTTCCTGTGAAGATACTAATGAAGCACCTGATGAATATCTTTAGGTATGCCATCGACAGCTTGATGATCAAGTACACTACCCTAATCCACACCTGTAATCACTCCATACACCCCCATCCTTCCCTCTCAAATCCAGCCACCCAACAATCATCCCTGCCTCACTTTCTAACTACCCTTTTTTGATGTCTCTGTCTCACTCCAACACATGGATGAACTTCTCACACATGGCATGGCTTTTCAGCCCTTTGTCTCTTTCCCCTTTCTGCTCCCAAATTCTTCTCCTTGGTTACTGGTTGTCATGGTTTTGGGAGCCCTAGCTAGTGAGAAGGGTGGTTGGAGGATTAGGGCGGCCATTTTGGAGACAGCTGGCCCAGGTCTCTGTGTGTGCTGTCCCCTGTCCCGCTCGCAGTCGCATAGGGGGGATGAGGGCTATCATTGTGTGAGGATTAGAGCTTCCTGTGTGTCGGACTATTACACTAGGAGGGGGAGGACAGAGAGAGGGRAAATGAAAGAGAAAATGAAAGAGAGCGAGTATGACAGAGTAAGATGTGGGGTGGGGGGGGGGGCTCTACAGCTGCACTCTCAATCACACAAGCACTGATTATCCATATCACACACATGCATGCATGCAAGCAAACAGACACACACCACAGAACCAAGGAACTGGTACATATAAAAAGAAAGTGAAGCCAAAAAAAAGGCAGAATAAGTAGACGGCTATAGCGCCCAGACAAAGGATCTGTGAGGCAGACAGTCAGACACAGAGCACCAAGGCAAACAGCGAGAGTACACTCAGACATACAGAACATGTTGACATGGAAGCAGAATACATAAACAGACCAATGAATGGACTGAGACCAGACAGACTGTGACAAACAATACACAAAGCCAGACACACTGACAACAACCAAAAAGCAATTCTTTCCWCCATCACCATCATTTTATTATTTTTTACATCAAAAAATGGGAAGCACGTGTTATCATAACTACAAAAACAATGGTTGGGAAAAACCATACAAAGGCTAAAAAAAAGTACAAAAACTAAACCAATCTAATGTAGGACGCAGCCAAAAACTTGAACTCTCAAGTGCTTTGAGAGAGGGAGAGAGGGGAGGGAGAGAGATGGTAGGAGGAGAGAAAGGGAAGTGGAGGACAGAGACAAGGAGAAAGGGAAAAGGAGGAGAGCGAGGGAGAAAAAGAGATGTTAGAGGTAGAGAGAGACAAAAGACATGGAGGGAGGGTGTAAATCTATCAGACATCATTCATTCTGGTCCTTGGGAGGTTCAGTTGGTTTATTATAGCCTGGTACCCAAACTTCACAACAGTGAAGCATAGCACCATCTGTTTGAATTCCAGGCTACTTCAATACGTCCCTGTGCAGAGACATCCAATCAATTATGGATAAACCGATTACAATCACCAATATAGCGCATTGTTGTTCATGTCTAAAAGTTGCTGCTGTATGGTCAATCATAACAGCAGGAACCAGGATTGCCAACATACATTGTATATACAGACTGGTCAGTGTAACAATCATCGTCAGTATCATCCGCACTTTCATCAYCACTGTTTCAATGGATGTATGGACAGCAATGTACAAAGCCAGTGCAACTCCATTGAAACAGTCCAGCAGCAAGACAGTTTAAAAAGTGAAAAGTCTGTAAAAAAAAATAATGTAAATAAACATACACATAGCAMCCACAGTTAATATATATACTGAACAAAAATATAAACACATCATCCAACAATTTTACTGAGTTACAGTTCATATAAGGAAATCAGTCAATTGAAATAAATTAGGCCCTAATCTATGGATTTCACATGACTGGGCATAGGCCCACCCACTTGGGAGCCAGGCCCAGCAAATTTGAATTTATTTTTCCCCACAAAAGGGCTTTGCTCCAGACAGAAATACTCCTGTTTAATCAGCTGCCCGGATGGCTGTTCTCAGACAATCCCACAGGTGAATAGGACAGATGTGGAGGTCCTGGGCTGGCATGGTTACACGTGTTCTGCGGTTAGACATACTGCCAAATTCTCTAAAACAACRTATGGTAGAGAAATGAACATTAAATTATCTGGCAACAGATCTGGTGGACATTCCTGCAGTCGGCACGCCAATTGCACRCTCCCTCAAAACTTCAGATATCTGTGGCATTGTGTTGTGACTAAACTGCACATTTTGAAGTGGACTTTTGTCCCCAGCACAAGGTGCACCTGTGTAATGATCATTCTGTTTAATCAGCTTCTTGATATGTCACACTTGTCAGGTGGATGAATTATCTTGGCAAAGGAGAAATGCTCAYTAACAGGGATGTAAACMAAWTTGTGCACAAAATTGGGGAAATAGGYTTTTTGTGCATATGAAACATTTCCACGATATTTTATTTCAGCTCATGAAAGATGGGACCAACACTTTACACGGTGCATTTATATTTCTGTTCAGTATACAAGAAAACTGCCACTACTACACTGGCCTGTCTTGGTATGGCGTTCGTACCATATATCCTAGAGTGATATTTCACCTATTTCTCCTTCACTTCCTTCCCATTCCAAATAGACATTTCATTCATATGTTTGACTAGAACTAGCTGCTCTCTAAAACATACATCCCTGCTTATCTATTCTATTGTGATCCAACACACAAACTTCATTGTGTGCCGTTACACTACAAGAGAATTCTGTGACATCGTATCGTCAAATAAGGCCTCTTCGTGTTCTTTGAGATGGTGGTATCGTAACCATGCCGAGATGCTGACTGAATTAGTACTTCACAACAATCTAACATTTTATTATAGACAAAATAGACCCAACTGACTAGTAGCAAAATTACACAGAATAAGAATCAATCTTTATGGAATCAATTCTAATTCTGTGATGAAAATACATTCCCTTGTCAGGGCTTTTAATAAAATTTTAAAAAATTGTCTGACACCATTCAGCAGCCAATCATATGCCATTTTACTCAGTAGTGTCCGCAGGTTGCTCTGCTTCCTCCCCAGAACCAGCAGTGATTGGCTGATCTTCTAAGGTAACGAGTTTCTCAGGAGATTTGGCCAGCCGTTCCTTTTCATCCTGCTCCCCACTGTTCCCATTGGCTGAGAAAGAACTCTGATCCTCCACAGTGTCATTGGTCAGGGTGGCGGAAGGAGAAGTCTCGGCGGGGACGTTGGTCTCGGCGGGGACGTTGGTCAACACAGGGTGTGTCTTCATGTGTCCCTGTTGATGGAAACACAGAAAAATGGTATTGGTTAAGTGATCAATTACTTTAACTAGAATACATTTGCTAGCATGAAAACACAGTAAAACACGAGGGATAGACAAAGCTCAAGAATCACAATTTAGCTTCCGTCAAATGTTCTGTATATCCATTGGAACGTATGGTTCTAATTACGATCCATCCTTATGCTTACCTTTAATCCACTGCGGCTGGCGTATGCCTTCCCACACAGAGTGCAGGAGTAGGGTTTGGAGGGCGTTGATGCTGGGGTGGCTAGCTGGGAGGCCTCCTCTGGAGCCCTATCACTCTCCTCTGTGGAGCTAGGAGTCACTTTCTCACTCTCAGGCACCATTACTGATGAGGTATCACTGGGTRCTGTGCCCTCGCTCTCCCCTTCAGATGGGGCCATTTCCCCTTCAGGATTGGGCTCCTGTGGGGTAATACTGGAGGCCTGGGGGGCTGGCTCTTGGGCTGCAGCTGGCTCTTGGGCTGCTTTATGGCTGGCAGGGAGGGTGAGCGTGGGGGAGGGGTTGAGGGTGGCAGGGGAGTTCGGGCTGGATTCAGATTCAAGGCTGAGGAGGAGTCCATCTGGAGAGTTGGTCTGGTTCTCTGTGGTCGACCTAGAGCTGTTAGTGAGCCTTCCTGACCTACTACTATCAGTATCCACACCCGGTCTGTGGACACAGAGGGCGAGAGGGACGTTTTCCTTCACCTCTACATCACCCTCCACCGCTGAGGTGGGCTGGGAGCTGGTCAAGGATGGTCGCCTACTTGGGCTGGTGTTAGAGAGGTCAGCTGGGGAGTCTTGCGAGTTTTCTATGGAGGCTCCAGCAGGGCCGTCGTCAGACTCAGATCTTTCCCCCAGGAGCATGGGGTCTTCTGGGGAGGGATTATGGGTCAGAGGTGGGCTAATGCTGGCCGTGAAGGGGGAGGGTTCAGACTCCCCCTCTATATG
Organism: Salvelinus sp. IW2-2015; assembly: GCF_002910315.2. NCBI lineage: Eukaryota > Metazoa > Chordata > Actinopteri > Salmoniformes > Salmonidae > Salvelinus > Salvelinus sp. IW2-2015. The sequence goes on along the minus strand of NW_019942780.1, from coordinate 163,278 downwards.
GGGGCTCGGGTCAGCTGCATGGGGTTCCTTGGTCGCTGGACCCCCTGAGTCCATGTTGCTGACCAGTGGGTTAGAGATGGAGCTGGTCATTGTTAAGGCCAGGGGGTGGAGGCCTTGGAGGCAGGGTTTGGATCGAGAGTCTGTGGTCATCTGGCTCAGATCGGTGGGATCTTCTTGGGCCATATTTGTACCTTCCTCCCCCTCTCCCCCCGGGGGTATCTGACCCCCCAGGTGCATGCGGATGTGTTGCTGCAGCACCAGGGCGTTGGTGAACTTGCGCGGGCACAGAGGGCAGGAGTTCTGGGTGCGGGAGTTGGCCGGGCGGGCGCGGTGGGTGGCGAGGTGGGCCCTCAGGCTTCCTTTAGTGGAGAAGGAGCGTCCACACAGCTTACAGGGGAAGGGGCGTTCACCCAGGTGGGTGGCCTGGTGGAGACTCAGGGCCCTGGGGCAGGAGAGCACCCTCAGGCACACCCCACACTGATTAGGAGACAGGGCGGGATTGGTGGATCCAGGGAGATCCTGTGCCTGGCTGTTGCTGCTCACCATGGCCCCAGGGTTGGGGTTGAGGCCCAGGGCTGCCATCATCTCCCTGCGGTAGGAGTTGGTGGTCAGGTCATGGCCGTGGGTGTCCCTGTTTGAGAAAAAGCCGTCTGCTGGGCCAAAGGAGGACGACTGGCCCCCTCCCTGGTGCTGCTTCTCCAGTTTCATGACCAGCCGCTGCAACTTTGAGGTGTCGGAGGTTTGGGTGAAGGAGGTTGTGGAGGACGAGGACGTCTGGGGTTTGGAGTAGGGAGGGTAGGGGAGCTGGGTGTGGGGGGAGGTGAGATGAGAGGCAGTGGTGTGGGACCCTGGGGGACAGAGGAGGGCGAGGTGGTGGGGTGAGGGTCCTCCGGGGAAGAGAATCTTGGGGAAGTGGGCCAGCTGGGAGTAGGGAGAGCCTGGATGTATGGTGGAGTGTGGAGGGGTGTTCTCATCAAACCTCTGCTGCTTCACCCCTTTGAACTGGCCACCCATGGAGGATGAGGATGATGAAGGTAACACACTACTCGAGGCACTGGCTGCTGCAGCGGAGGCCCTGTTCAGCTGTAGCAGGGAGTGAGCCGTGGACAACAGCGCCATGTCCATACTGGGTGACATAGGCATAGATGAAGGGGAAAGCMGAGGAGACGCCCCGGACAGGAAACTGAGCGCCATTCCTTCGGTCATTCCTTTCACGCCACCGAATGGCGGCTCCTCGTCTTCCGCCCGGCGCTTCCTGCGTCTCTGGCCTGCGGTGGTGGCAACGGGGGCGGGCTGCTCCAGAGCCGGAGGGAGCAGCGAGAGCGACAGTTCCGGGTTCTGTTCACGGTGGCGGAGGAAGTGGGCCTTGAGGTTCCCGCGGGTGGTAAAACGGCTGAGGCAGACGGGACAAAGGTAGGGCCTCTCCCCCGTGTGGGAGCGTAGGTGGATTTGTAGCGAGGAATCACTGCTCAGGACCTTACCACAAAACTTACAAGCATGCTGTGGACGCACTGCAGATGAGGACCCAGCCGAGGAGGAGCTGGACAGCAGCAGGTGGTCTTGGGAGTGGCTGGTGGTGGGGAGGGGCGGGGTGGGGAAGCTGACCCCGTTACTGTGGCCGAACGGGGAGGTGTTGGAGGATTTCTCATGGAGGTAGCGCGGGGGCAGACCCAGGGACAGAGGATGCACGGAGGATGCTATCGAGGAGCTCCAAGTGGTGGAGGACGAGGATGAGGGCGAGGTAGAGGAGTTTGGGACTCTGCTCCCATTAGTGTGAGAGGAGAGGCTGGGCTTGGAGACAGTGGGCTGAGGGAGGAGGGAGGGGAGGCAGGCCAGGAGAGGGGAGGCCGAGGATGGGACAGGTACTGAATAGGAATGGTGTGTTGGGGAGGGGGATCCTGCTGTGGATCTTTGGTGGTTCTCTCCACTACCAGCCTGGGAGGTGTCTTGGGTATAGATGGCACCTCCTAGCCGGAGAACATGCCTACAGATCTCCTCAGTCATCTGCATCTGGTGGATCTGCCTCTGCTGCAGCACCCTCAGCTCCTCCAGGACCACAGCCAGGGTCAGGGGCACCTGGATCTGGCCTAGCCCCGGCACCGGTGGGCTGGAGCCATTCTGATGCCCAGGACTGGTGCTCTCCTGGCGGGGAGGGAGGGAGGAAGACAAGGAGGAAGTAGTGGTGGTGGTGGTGGTGGCAGAGCTGCCCATCTGTGGTGAGGTCATAGTGGCGTGGGAGTGGGCCTGGTGGGAGAGGCAGTGGCCTGATGTCTGATTGAGGTTGAGTGGCAGGGATTGCGTCTGCGAGGATAAGGAGGGGTGAGGGAAGTCTGGAGAGAGGGATGAATGGGTGTTGGGGAGGGAGGTGGTGGTATAGGGGGCGATGTGGCTGGGCCAGTGGGGGGGCGGAGAGCTTTCGCTGGGGAGGGAGGGCGCGTGGAGACCCCCGGGGGACGGCCGAGGGGCCAGGGGGGGCTGTCGGCCTTCGAGCGAGGTGGGGGAGGACGAGGAGGACCCAGATGAGGTCAGTTCTGAGCCCAGAGACATGGACGGTGACTTTGCTGACAGCTGGTCATCTATGGACAGAGAGAGAAAAAGAAGAATTAAGACTAGTGCACCTTCATCACTCTATTCCACCAAATGGAAAGTTCAGTTTCATGACCAAATTCATTGCTGTTAAGTCCCCATAAGAACCATGAAAGGCTTGGTGCAAGGCTACATGCTCTATTGGATTGAAGTGGGGGTCAAAGTAAGTCCCAAAGTCCAAACCTTTAACTGTAATCATTGATTACAACAATTGTTTCATATTTAAATCCCAAGCTTAAAGTTGCAGTCTTCTCTTGTAAAGCAATGCATTAGCAGATATTGATTAATAGTCTWGAAACATACAGAGAGTCTTTCCCTCTTTATGATATTATCTTGTCTTCTGTCCACATCCTCTTCCCTGAGCATAACTCTCCAAATGTATTCTTACCACACAAAAGCTTGCAGACCACCTTGCTGCTATGACATGTTTAAACGGACAATGGCCATTTTCGAGACAACCCATAACCCCTCTTAACCCGCCCCTCACTGCAGCAGTTCACTTCTTTCATCTACCTATTCTCCCTTCCCCCCCCTGACGTCACATCAGGGGTCAGAGGTCAGGACATGCTAAGGGTACTGGGCACTGTCCAGAGGCTTGTGATTGGTCTACTCATCTGACCTTTAGAGCTCTGGGGTCAAATTCTTTCAGAATCTTGAGCACAGAGTGAGCGAGAGAAAAGAAGGGGGAGGGGAGTATGGACAATGGAAGACTAACTGTTCCCTCCCAGAGGGACATGGTGATGGAATGGATGACTGTACTAGTAGCTGCTGCTAAATAGTCYAGCTTGGTTCTCTTCACAGACATCAAAGTGTGCAAAACAAGTTTATTTAAAACAAGTTCACCTCTATGGAAATGTACCTGTAGAACTTCTAAGAAAGTCATTTGTATTTTCTAAGGTGTGGAAAATGTTATATGCAAGTGAAGGTGCAAACATTCTGCATCCCCCCTCTAAAATGCATTTAACACATCAAGTCAATAGAGTAGGAGGGTAGAGAGGGAAGCATTCAGTGAGCATTGAGAGTGTAGAAAAGTGGGGAGAACAAGGAGGAAAGGAAACATGAGGGAGAAAAGCATAGRGAAAAGAGAATAGATGCAGAGAGAATGAGAGATCTTTACCAAAAGTACCCCCTCCAGCTCCCCCCCCCCACTGATCCAGCCTTATTGTTGATGAATAGGGAGACTGTCGTCTAAGTAATGAAAGACCTCCAGTTGTCAGCCCTGAGCAGCCTGTTAGTTTCCTAGAGGACTAAACATCACAGGAAAATGGTCACAGATGGATATTATCATTCAGGCCACAGGGAAAAGTTTACAGGGCCAGCCCTCAAGTACCTGGGACTCCACTACGGGCCCATTGCAGAGCTACACCAGATTGCAGTCCACTAAACGAACTTATTGCAAGAGCAAATTACTTTTTGCAATTAAAAAAAATATGCAAACAAAGCACAGAGATACACATATCAATATATGCTGATGATTGGTCACCTGAGTAAAATGACTTTTTAGATGTGAAAGGAAACATTTGAGGTATTTACATATAAAATGTAACAAAATATACTAACTTTGACTTAAGGCCTACTACCTAGCAGGATTTTAACTGCAGTTACTGCAAACAAAGCCATCGTATAACGTTACCTTGATAACCCTATTGCACGCCATCATAGTTGTAAATTCCGACCTGTAACTTTGCTTGTTGATTCATTCATAGAACTATGGGAAATATCCTAGGGGGAAAAAACAGACGCATGCCTTAGAATAAGCATAATAAACTTTTCTCACCGTGCGATAGTATCCGCGTGCCCCCCTGGTCCGAGTTAACGAGCTGCTGCGGTCGTTTCTGCTTCCGGCGTGACATGATTCACGAGGAGACTGAGAGAAGGGGGGCATTCGCCGAATAAATAACACTGGCCACTTTACGCACTTGTAGGCTTCACGTTCCAGAATCCAAACTCACATTTCAGGAAATTTTGAATTTCTAAATGGCATCTAGACAACGGTATAGCTCGTTGGTCCCTTGCATGGAAGAAATCAAAGAGGGGCAGAAATCCCTATAAATGCGCCGTCATATGAGCTGCGGAGAGTGCGTGTGTGGCTGTTTTCCTAAAGTAGTCTCTCTCGCTGTCCAAAACTTGCGCCACACCTCCCCCGCTCCCCTACGCAGGCACACACAAACAGAGACACACAGACACACAACCTCTTCTTGTTCCTCACTGATATTTGCATTTCAATGGCGCGGAACACAGACTCCCTGGTTCTCCCCTTTCTCTGTGTTTTGCGTATTTTCTCCACGCCATCACTAAACTCTCAATCAAAGATCATCCTGGGTGTTAAAATCCACATGAATAAATCAAAGTAGCATATGACTTTACTTGGTACATGCTGTTTGAACCCATTCAACTAGAATTTGTTGACGAGCTTTCTGAGATTTTGCCGATAATGAATTATTTTAAGCATACCATTTGGGGAATTAAGTGATAGAAAAAAAGTTTAGCGTAAATTAATMAATAACAAATTCTGAATATTAAACAAATAGGCCTACATACATGAATTGCTATTTTTATTTTGGGTAATTTATCCTTTAATACTCAACAAGTGGTCAAGAGACAAGGAAATAATAATAGCCTTATCATTGCTTGCAATATATATGATCATTTTATGCTAAATATTCACATGGAGGGCAAGGGGGTTCATGACTGTCTATATGTCCACCATTGCCGAATGAATGGGACCCATTTGCACACTGATTTACATATGGCTAAATATCAACAAAGAGGTGGTGTGAGAATGTTGAGGCGTTTCCATCCATTCCGCATCAGAACATGCATGTGTTCCATTACATGTGATCCTACACACTGACCCATCCTTCTGCCAGTGTTCTTGTGCGCAGGCAGAGCTCTACTTAAAAAGCAGAGATGGGAATCTGCGACAATGGCGCACTGGACACAGTGCTGCTCCGGCACAATGCCCCTCTTCCTCCCCCTGATGTTCGTCCCGTAACACGTGGAGGAGGGATACAAAAAGAGACAGAGAAGGAGAAAAGGAAAAACAATTAAGGAGGTGTCTCCCATACTGTACATGACATGTCCTATTCAATGCATGAGGACAGGAAAGAAAGGCAAATGGTTAATTAAATGGAAAGAAAATGATTGCCTGTATTAATTGCATTAAAACAATGAGTGCACAAAGATTTGCCTGCATTAAACCAATGCACCAAAAGGGTAGTATCACCTGTCGATTAAATAAATGAAGTGTGTAAAAATCTACCAAAAAAATACAACTAGTAAAAATGAATGCAAAAAAAAAACAATAACACCATTGAACTTGTAATACACTGTCGTGGAAATTACCACCAGGGACACCTGAAGTCAATATTAAATTAATCATTCTTTATTATCAGCAAGCTGGACAGGTTCCAACAAACTTAAATGCACCATAGTACATGTCAGTCGGGAGCTCTGCCGGGGCAGTCCTATTAGTTCTCTGATATACTGCTTACACAGACAAGTTATATTAGCATGATTTACATGATTCATTATTCATCATTAATTCATCATTAACGTTTGGTTCCTGCATGTGATCGACCAATACCTCATGAGGCTTGTTCTCTCCAAGCTGAGACCTTGAAACTGAGATATCCCTATTTATTCTCAAAGCAATGTTCTGGGCATACTGCCAAATTGCTTATACTGAGAGTGAGGATTCCTCCGAAGCACAATCAATCAGTCACTTGCATGAACCCAGTCGAATTGGTTAKTAGAAGAGCACAAACATAACATTTTCCTTCACAAAGCTAATCCTTTTTATTATTAATACATTTGTATTGCTTTTTGTTCATTTAGTACTACTACATAAAAGTCTAAAAACTTTTGTATGAAGGAAATATGTATTTTCTTATATAAAGGGCCTATTTGACTGGTCCCTTAAAATGACAAACTAGCCAATCAGAATTTTCATTAAGCCCATTGCAAGATGTGTAGCTAACTAGCTAGTAAACTTTCAGCATCAAAACATTTCTCAAAGGTACGACTTTCAGCCATTGAAACAGGTAAGATAGCTAAACCTATTGACTGCCGTGCACAACGAGAGTTTTATAGAGTTGTAGCTTTTTTTTTCTTTTTTTTTAGGGGGTAGATCAGCTTTAATACTGCAGATAGCTTGTAGCTTCCATCAATGTTGTTTATTTATAAAAACCCTCTTAGGCCTCACTCCCCCTTATCTGATATATCTACTTCAGCCCTCATCCTCCACATACAACACCCGTTCTGCCAGTCACATTCTGTTAAAGGTCCCCAAAGCACACACATCCCTGGGTCGCTCCTCTTTTCAGTTCACTGCATCTAGCGACCTGAACGAGCTGCAACAAACACTCAAACTGGACAGTTTTATCTCAATCTCTTCGTTCAAAGACTCAATCATTGACACTCTAACTGACAGTTGTGGCTGCTTTGTGTGATGTATTGTTGTCTCTCCCTTCTTGCCCGTTTTGCTGTTGACTGTGCCCAATAATGTTTGTACCATGTTTTGTGCTGCTACCATGTTGTTGATAATGTTGTGTTGCTACCATGCTGTGTTGTCATGTGTTGCTGCCTTGCTATGTTGTTGTCTTTAGGTCTCTCTTTATGTAGTGTTGTGTTGACTCTCTTGTTGTGATGTGTGTTTTGTCCTATATTTATATAGTATTTTTTAATCACAGGCCCCCGTCCCACAGAAGGCCTTTTGCCTTTTGGTAGGCCGTCATTGTAAATAAGAATTGGTTCTTAACTGACTTGCCTAGTTAAATAAAGGTTAAATAAAATACAAAATAAAAAAAWKTAATTGTCTGCATCATTTCCAATCCCCCATATATACAGTGCATTCAGAAAGTATTCAGATCCCCTTGACTTAATCCACATTTTGTTAAATTACAGCATTATTCTAAAATGGATTAAATAAATAAAAAATTATCATCAATCTATACACAATACCACATAATGACAAATCAATTTTTGCAAATGTATAAAAAACATTACCCACAGAAATACCTTATTTACATTAGCATTCAGAAGCTTTGTTATGAGATTCGAAATTGAGCTCAGGTGCATCCTGTTTCCATTGATCATACTTGAGATGTTTCTACAACTTGATTGGAGTCCACCTGTGGTAAATTCAATTGATTGGACATGATTTGGAAAGGCACACACCTGTCTATATAAAGGTCCCACAGTTGACAGTGCATGTCAGAGCAAAAACCAAGCCATGAATTCAAAGGAATTGTCCGTAGAATTCAGAGACAGGATTGTGTTGAGGCACAGATCTGGGAAAGGGTACCAAAACATTTCTGCAGAATTGAAGGTCCCCAAGAACACAATCATCCTTAAATGGAAGAAGTTTGGAACCACCAAGACTCTTCCTAGAGCTGGCCGCACGGCCAAACTGAGTAATCGGGGGAGAAGGGCCTTGGTCAGGGAGGTGACCAAGAACCCGATGGTCACTCTGACTGAGCTCCAGAGTTCCTCTTTGGAGATGGTTGTCCTTCTGGAAATTTCTCCCATCTCTTCAGCACTCCACCAATCAGGACTTTATGATAGAGTGGCCGGACGGAAGCCACTCCTCAGTAAAAATGCACATGACAGCCCGCTTGGAGTTTGCCAAAAGGCACCGAAAGACTCTCAGACTAAGAGAAACAAGATTCTCTGGTTTGATGAAACCAAGATAGATCTCTTTGGCATGAATGCCTGGAAGAGACCTGGCACCATCCCTACAGTGAAGCATGGTGGTGGCAGCATCATGCTGTGGGGATGTTTTTAGCGGCAGGGACTGGGAGACTCGTCAGGATCGAGGGAAAGATGAACGGATTAAAGTACAGAGAGATCATTGATGAAAACCTGCTCCAGAGTGCTCAGGACCTCAGACTGTGGCGATGGTTCAACTTCCAACAGTACAACGACTCTGAGCACACAGCCAAGACAACGCAGGAGTGGCTTCGGGACACGTGGACTTGAACTTCGAACGAACATCTCTGGAGAGACCTGAAAATGGCTGTACAGCGATGCTCCCCATCCAACCAGACAGAGCTTGAGAGGATATGCAGAGAAAAATGGGAGAAACTCTCCAAATACAGGTGTGCCAAGCTTGTAACGTCATACCCAAGAATACTCGATGCTTTAATCACCGCCAAATGTGCTTCAACAAAGTACAGAGCAAAGGGTTTGAATACTTATGTAATGTCCCATGTCTGGAAACCTGTTTTTGTTTGTCATTATGGGGTTATTGTGTGTAGATTGATGAGGGGAAAAAAACTATTTAATCCATTTCAGAGGCTGTAACATAACAAAATGTGGAAAAAGTCAATGGGTCTGAATACTTTCCTTAGGCCCTGTATATACAGTACCAGTCAAACGTCTGGACACACCTACTCATTCAAGGGTTTTTCTAGTGAAGACATCAAAACTTTGAAATAACGCATACGGAATCATGTAGTAACCAAAAAAAGTGTTAAAACAAACCAAAATATGTTTTCTTCAAAGCAGCCACCCTTGCCTTGATGACAGCTTTGCATTCTCTCAACCAGCTTCATGAGGAATGCTTTTCCAATAGTCTTGAAGGAGTT
>NW_019942780.1:130193-153750 GCF_002910315.2 Salvelinus sp. IW2-2015 | reverse complement strand
AGGTTCAGATCTGTTATTCTGGAGGGTATTTCTCCTGTCTTAATCCGAGTGTCCTGGTGGAATTTAATATTCTCTCTCTACTCTCTCGAACCTGAAAGCCTAGGACCATGCCTCAGGACTACCATGCCTGGTGAACCCCTTCTGTCCCCAGTCCACCATGGCCGTGCTGCTGCTCCAGTTTCAACTTTCTGCCTGCGGCTATGGAACACTTGACCTGTTCACCGGACGTGCTACCTGTCCCAGACCTGCTGTTTTTCAACTCTCTAGAAGACAGCAGGAACGGTAAGAGATACTCTGAACGTTGATCGGTACGAAAAGCCACTTGACATTACTCCTGAGGTGCTGACCTGGTTGCACCCTCGACACCACCAACTTGATTTATTTTTTATTATTTGACCCTGTGGTCATCTATGAACATTTGGACATCTTTGCCATGTCTGTTATAATCTCCACCGACAGCCAGAAGAGGACTGCCACCTCATAGCTGGTTCCTCTCTAGGTTCTTCCTAGTTTGGCCTTTCTAGGGAGTTTTTCTAGCCACCGTTGCTTCTTACACCTGTAATGCTTGTGTTGGGTTTTAGGCTGGGTTTCTGTACAACACTTTGAGATATCAGCTGATGTAAGAAGGGCTTTATAAATAAATTTTGGGAAGTCAATTAAGAACAAATTCTTATTTACAATGATGGCCTACCTCGGCCAAACCCTTCCCTAACCCAGACGCCACTGGGCCAATTGTGCGCCGCCCTATRGGACTCCCGATCACGGMCGGTTGTGATACAACCCGGGTCTGTAGTGACGCCGCCAACACTGCGATGCAGTGCCTTAGACCGCTGCGCAACTCGAGAGGCCCAGCCTGGAGGTGTGTTTTGGGTCATTGTCCTGTTGATAAACAAATGATAGTCCCAATTAAGTGCAAACCAGATGGGATGGCGCATCGCTGCAGAATGCTGTGGTAGTCATGCTGGTGAAGTGTGCCTTGAATTCTAAACAAATCACAGTGTCACCAGCAAAGCACCTCATCCCACCTCCTCCTCCACGGTGGAGATCATCCGTTCACCTACTCTGCGTCTCACAAAGCCACAGCGGTTGAAACCAAAAATCTCACATTTGGACTCATCAGACCAAATGACAGATTTCCACCGTTCTAATGTCCATTGCTCGTGTTTCTTGGCCCAAGCAAGTCTCCTCTTATTATTGRTGTCCTTTAGTAGTGGTTTCTTTGCAGCAATTCAAACATGAAGGCCTGATTCACGCAGTCTCCTCCCTCCACCTCCCTGGTATCCCTCAGTTCCCTTGTCTTTTCCAGGTGATGGAGGAGTACAAGAGGAAGAACAGTGAGGTGTCAGAGCATCTGATGGAGAGGAACAGGCTGTACCAGAAGCTACAGGGSCTCAATGACTCGCTGAGACTGCGTAACATGGTGGTGGGGGACAGAGACCCACAGAGTTCAACACAGGTTAGAGAGGGGGGGGGGGAATCAAGAGAGAGATCTAGTGATATACTATAGGCCTGAAACATAACTAGAAACCAGTATGTACAAACACTCAGGCTTTCACATGAATTCAGGCACTGATGTCCTTATAAGAGTTGACCGAACTTGTGCAAGCRGATCTCAAGTTAGGATTTGTAATGAAGACATAGTGGAGGATGTATAGAGAAGAGTGGGTACACAATACAAAGAGTAAGAGACAGAGAAAGCATTTTGAGAKGTATTTGAGACAAAACAGGGCATAATTAGTGTACTGTCTATGAAAGGGGAAAATCAACTTTACAAAAATAGCTTCAGTTCACCACCTCCCACCTTTCCCAGGGGTGATCAGAAAGCCCTCTCCCCGGAGGAGTCCTCCATTCTTGGGCATGAGCCCGAGGGAGACATGCACCTCTTCTCCCTGGAGCCAAGACCTTCCAGTTAAGCTCTCCTGTCAGTGACAGGGACCTTCCTCAAAAATTACTGGGACTTGAATTAGAATTCCAGGATTAGAATTAATAGAATAGACTCATTCTTATTCTAATACTGAGACAATGCTGGTTTGGTACCTGTCTGCATTTAAGCAATAAGGCACAAGAAGCAGTGCTGTATCATGAATACAGTCACMGGTAAATGGTGTAAATCAATTCATAGAATKTAATTCTTCCAGCAGAAGAGATATAGTCCGGACAAAAATGTGGTTGTTAGTTATGTTGGTCATATTGCGACAGACGCAAACCAGTCGTTTAAACGTAATTMTTTTTGCAAAGTTGCTATGCAAAASGACTGGTCTTAATTTTTAAAGAAAATGGTTGCTATGCAGGCTAGATAACGTTGTTGTCACTTGCTAGCTAGCTAGCCAACTTCAACTACCTCAGTCACGTCAAACATTAAACCGGGAATGACAGTACAATAGCTGCATTTTCYTTTGTTTGAGCTTTTTCCTATTGGCATTTACTTGGATATGATACAGTATGTCCAGTTAAATAAATAAAATAATAATAATAATGACGTTGATGCGTGATTTCGACGGGCTCAGAAAAAGTTGCCCCGTCTGGGCACCGTTCACTATGTATGGTACTGGCAAGCTACAAAGATCGACATTCAAAAGTGAAACGTTGTTTCTGAGTTCGGATAGGCAGACATCGAGGCTTATATTAACTCCCGCTGTACCATTCTAAATAGTAGGATGGAAGTAAGGGGAAATAGTGTGGGGGTTGATATAAATACGAGATGATTCGGAAAACAACATAAACATGATATTCTTCTGGAGATTAGGTGATCATTTTAGCAGGCATAGGTGTGTCTGTGACGACCAATCAGCATCCAACAAAACAGTTTGATATTGTAGTTTAGTGGTTGCATTTTTGTTTACCAGAAGTTACTTTGATTCACAACTTAATGTTTGCACTTCTTTTTCAATAAAATACAGCATGACAGTGTTACTTTTCACTATGGAARGTTTGACTAACATCACGGTGAAAGGTGATCAACTACATAAGCTAATGATAAAGCAAAAGTTTAAATCATGTCCACATTGGAGACATGTTTGTTTTAATGTCTCGAACCCATGTCTGACACCATCTTCACCACAATTAATTATCATATTAGTAGTCAGTAATTTACAAAATCCCCCAGCCTCCCTCCCACTTTAACAAAATACAAACAAAAATATTTATAAATATGTACAAACAGTGTATTCCTAAAGACTATTTAACAAACAAGGATCTACTATTTACAAAACTAAGATTTTTTTTTAAAGGCACACAGGCTCTTCACGCTCCTTCCTGTCTGCCCCCCCTATCATCCCCCCTTCTCTCATTCACTCTGGGGCTTGTAGCTGACTGAGGCTGCAGTCTGAGCCTGGACGTTCTGTCTCTTGCCGTTGACGATGAGGAGCAGAGGGGAGTCCACTCGTATACTGCGGAAGTCAAACGTCTACAGCAGGGCCAGGAGAGAGGAGAGATTGGAAAATCAGAAATTAAGAGACCACCTAGATCTGTAGTAGCCTTGGTGGAGTTCAAGTGATGTCAGTTTTGATAATTAAGTCTAACAGAGGGAGTCTGTCTTTGGCTATGTATGCACACATTATATATATATATATTTTTTTTWATGAATATGATGAAAAACAACAGTTTAAACATTTTGGCCAAGGGATCCTTGGAATAAGTTTAGATTATGTAATATTATTCATCTCCAATTTTCGTTCTTAACCCTGGCCAATACGGGCTTGGAAGGCTCACAGGGATATTGGTGACGCCGCCGTCACCCCAATTATACATTTTCCAACTCAGTACTTCTTGAATTGCCCCCCAAAATAAAAATTAATTAAATGCACTGTCATTTAAGCTTTAAAACTGCAAAGTTTTCTCTCTGCCTCATGGCAAAATATGTAGAATTACAGGATATTAGCTTAAACTTCCACATTTCTCCTCCGAAGCCAGGAGATGGGCCTTTAAAATGTTCCTTCCYAGGGCCTGAGACTTAGACCGTCAGGCCATGCACTGCCAAAATCACAGTAGAGCTCATTGTATGCCATTTTCTTTTTATCTCATTCGAGTTATGAGGAGGACACTCAGATTCAGAGACACCTAAAATCAGTGCATTCAGCTAAAGTAGATAGAATTACATCACAATCAGTGTAAGTAAAAAGTGTGTAAAGATCCATGTAAGCTGTAGAGAAAGACACACTAACCTGGTCGTTGTGTGCTACACTGTGGCGTTTGACCTGKGGCTCYGGGATGACCACAGAGTCTCCAATCAGAACTCCCCAGTTATCTGCTGTGTTATAGACCATGACCACGCAGCATGTTTCCTCACTGTCCACCATGCCGAACGTACTGGGAGACAGAGAGAGACACAGTATCATATCACTGTCTATCCACCATGGCAAATGTACCCCAGCAAGGCAAAACATACAGTATTATAGCCCTTCAGTTCATACACCTTCAAACAAAGGGGCATGTAGACAGCAACTTACTTCCATCACCCCAAACATGCAGAAAAAGGTACAGTCGAAGTCGGAAGTGGTACATACATTTACATTTAAGTCATTTAGCAGACGCTCTTATCCAGAGCGACTTACAAATTGGAAAGTTCATAAATATTCATCCTGGTCCCCCGTGGGAATTGAACCCACAACCCTGGCGTTGCAAGCGCATGCTCTACCAACTGAGCCACACGGGACCGTGGTTGGAGTCATACACTTAGGTTGGAGTCATTAAAATTCGTTTTTCAACCACTCCACACATTTCTTGTTAACAAACTATAGTTTTGGCAAGTCGGCTAGAACATCTACTTTGTGCATGACACAGTACATTTTCAACAATTGTTTACAGACAGATTATTTCACTTATAATTTACTCTATCACAATTCCAGTGGGTCAGAAGTTTACATACACTAAGTTGACTGTGCCTTTAACAGCTTGGAAAATTCCAGAAAATTATGTCATGGCTTTAGAAGCTTCTGATAGGTAATTGACATCATGAGTCAATTGGAGGTGTACCTGTGATGTATTTCAAGGCCTGTTTAAACTCAGTGCCTTTTGCATGACATCATGGGAAAATCAAAAGAAATCAGCCAAGACCTCAGAAATAAAATTGACCTCCACAAGTCTGGTTCATCCTTAGGAGCAATTTCCAAAATCCTGAGGTACCACGTTCATCTGTACAAACAACAGTACGCAAGTATAAACACCATGGGACCATGCACCGTCATACCGGCTTTCGACTCTGTCAATCACCACATTCTTATCGGCAGACTCAACAGCCTTGGTTTCTCAAATGATTGCCTCGCTGGTTCACCAACTACTTCTCAGACAGAGTTTAGTGTGTCAAATCGGAGGGCCTGTTTCCGGACCTCTGGCAGTCTCTATGGGGTGCCACAGGTTCAATTCTTGGACCGACTCTCTCTCTCTGTATACACAATGATGTCGCTCTTGCTGCTGGTGATTCGCTGATCCACCTCTACGCAGACGACACCATTCTGTATACTTCTGGCCCTTCTTTGGACACTGTGTTAACTAACCCCAGATGAGCTTCAATGCCATACAACTCTCCTTCCGTGGCCTCCAACTGCTCTTAAATGCAAGTAAAACTAAGTGCATGCTCTTCAACGATCGCTACCAGCACCTGCCCGCCCGTCCAGCATCACTACTCTGGACGGTTCTGACTTAGAATATGTGGACATCTACAAATTCCTAGGTGTCTCGTTAGACTGTAAACTCTCCTTCCAGACTCACATTAAGCATATCCAATCCAAAATTAATCATGAATCAGCTTCCTATTTCGCAACAAAGCCTCCTTCACCTCATGCTGCCACATATCCTCGTAAAACTGCCTATCCAACCGATCCTTGACTTCGGCGATGTCATTTACAAAATAGACTCCAACATTCTACTTGAAATTGGATGCAGTCTATCACGTGCCACCCGTTTTGTCACCAAAGCCCCATTTACTACCCAAATTGCGACCTGTATGCTCTCGTTGGCTGGCCCTTGCTTCATACTCGTCGCCAAACCCACTGGCTCCAGGTCATCCATAAGTCTTTGCTGGTAAAGCCTCACCTTATCTCAGCTCACTGGCACCATAGCAGCACCCACCCGTAGCACTGCGCTCCAGCAGGTATTTTCACTGGTCACCCCCAAAGCCAATTCTCCTTTGGCCGCCTTTCCTTCCAGTTCTCTGCTGCCAATGACTGGAACGAATTGCAAAAACCACTGAAGCTGGAGACTCATATCTCCCTCACTAACTTTAAGCAGCTCACAGATCACTGCACCTGTACATAGCCCATCCAACTACCTCATCCCCATACCCTTATTTATGTTTTTGCTCTTTTGCACCCCAGTATCTCTACTTGCACATTCATCTTCTGCACATCTATCACTCCAGTGTTTAATTGCTAAATTGTAATTATTTCTCCACTATAGCCTATTTATTGCCTTACCTCCCTTATCTTACCTCTATTTGCACAGTATATAGACTTTTTTCTATTGTGTTATTGACTGTATGTTTGTTTATTCCAAGTGTAACTCTGTGTTCTTGTTCGTATCGCACTGCTTTGCTTTATCTTGGCCAGGTCGCAGTTGTAAATGAGAACTTGTTCTCAACTAGCCTACCTGGTTAAATAAGGTGAAATAAATAAATGAATACTGCTCAGGAAGGAGACGCGTTCTGTCTCCTAGGATGAACGTACTTTGGTGCGAAAAGTGCAAATCAATCCCAGAACAGCAAAGGACCTTGTGAAGATGCTGGAGGAAACTGGTACAAAAGTATCTACATCCATAGTAAAATGAGTCCTATATCGACATAAACTGAAAGGCACCTCAGCAAGGAAGAAGCCACTGCTCCAAAAGCCAGACTACGGTTTGCAACTGCACATGGGACAAAGATCGTACTTTTTGGAGAAATGTCCTCTGGTCTGATGAAACAGAAATAGAACAGTTTGGCCATAATGACCATCGTTATGTTTGGAGGAAAAAGGGGGAGGCTTGCAAGCCGAAGAACACCATCCCAACCGTGAAGCACAGGGGTGGCAGCATCATGTTGTGGGGTGCTTTGCTACGGGAGGACTGGTGCACTTCACAAAATAGATTGCATCATGAGGCAGGAAAATTATGTGGATATATTGAAGCAACATCTCAAGACATCAGTCAGGAAGATAAAGCTTGGTCGCAAATGGGTCTTCCAAATGGACAATGACCCCAAGCATACTTCCAAAGTTGTGGCAAAATGCTTAAGGACAACAAAAGTCAAGGTATTGGAGTGGCCATCACAAAGCCCTGACCACAATCCTGTAGAAAATGTGTGGGCAGAACTGAAAAAGCGTGTGCGAGCAAGGAGACTACAAACCCGACTCAGTTACACCAGCTCTGTCAGGAGGAATGGGACGAAATTCACCCAACTTATTGGGGGAGCTTGTGGAAGGATACCCGAAACGTTTGACCCAAATTAAACAATTTAAAGGCAATGCTACCAAATACTAATTGAGTGTATGTAAACTTCTGCCCACTGGGAATGTGATGAAAGAAATAAAAGCTGAAATAATAATTCTCTCTACTATTATTCTGACATTTCACATTCTTAAATAAAGTGCTGATTCCTAACTGACCTAAGACAGGGAATTTTTACTAGGATTAAATGTCAGTAATTGTGAAAAACTGAGTTTAAATGTAATTGGCAAAGGTGTATGTAAACTTCTGACTTCAACTGTACATCTCACACACAAGAGATCCACACGCATAAAGTACACAGCAGACTCCATATTACAGATAGTAGTCCAACATTAGAGGAAGGGGAACTCACAAGGCCATGCGTCCCTCTGAGGCCAGACTGAACACCACCTTTCCCAGGGTAGCCACCCCAGCATTGTGGCCGTGTGTCAGGGCAGACAGGGTCCGGGGCTCCAGGCTCCCAACGCGGCCTGCGGGGGAGCGGAACTGAGGGGAGGAGCACGGCCCCAGGGCCAACGGGCTGAGGTTGGAGAGCATCGTTCGCAGGCGCCGGGCCTTCACCTTCCCCTGAAGGGGTGAAAGAAAAAGAGTAGGTCACTGTTATCAGTGGAAAAGCATAGGACTCTGCTGCCACCTACTGGTGATTTATAATTCTATCTGATACACATTTGCATTAGTGCTGGAGTTGACAAGAAATGTGTTTGTATATTTTATTAAGTTTATATCCTATACAGATCACATGAACTGCTGATAGATGTAGATTGAAGACTAATGTGCCCTGTCCAGTTCATCTATATGAATGTGTGTGTGTGTGTGTGTGTGTGTGTGTGTATGTGTGGGGTTCTCCTGTTTCTACCTTGTTCTCTGTGAGTGCTGTGAGTTTCTCCAGGTATTCCAGTAGCTGCCTCTCCCTCTCTGGAGGCTCCTCCCACGCAGGGTCCAGGGCCGCAGCGCGACTGTACCCGCCCAGGGCAGACCCAAACATCTCCTCATACTGAAACAGCTGGAGGGGTTAGACACAGGCATGGATCATTAGCTTCAGTTAACTTTTCTATGCATTTTTCTGTGTAATGGAATTATTGAAGTAATTTACCACACACATATTATAAGAATCATATCAGAACATGCCAACAATAATGTTTTACCGTGGCTCTATTGAAGTGCAGATCGGGGTTGGAGGTTGCTGTTCGGTCCACTTTCTCCTGAGAGAGAGAACAGAGGAGGGAAGGAATTATATAGTGCTTAACAATGATTATTGCACAACGTTCTAATTGACCCACTCATACTATCCTGTCAGGCTTTGTAAATACAACTGAGTTTGGTTTGTGTGTGTACTCACAGCCTGTGCATAGGCACTCAGAGCCTGCTGAGACATCTGTGGATTCTGTCTGCAGGTGAAGAACAGGGAGATGTAGGCATTCCCCAGGATGTCTGTCAACATACACCAATACATCATCAATACATCATCCACTATCCACTCATATTCAGTACTAGAGGACGTTTTCTAATACCAACATGTACATTCTTTTATCCTCTCTTTGGAGATCCTGAATTACAGCCAAACCTATTCACACAACATATGTATGCATATGCACCCCCACTAACCCCGGACGTGTCCCCCACACTTTAATTCTCTGAACTCCTAACCACTGTAAAATGTGAATCTGTTATGAGACTATCCATCATACTCACACCAGGAGGTGCCGTCGGTGACGTCCAGCTGTACAGCCTGCCTGGCCATGGCCACGCTCTCCAGCACCCTCTTCCCCTGCTCATCACCGCCCCCTCCTGGCAGCTGCCTCAGCACCATGGACAGACTACGCAGAGATACTTTGTTCTTACTCTGGGACGGAGAGAGAAAAGTAACCATGTATGCCAGAGAATGCCCCACTCATTAAAAATAATAATAATTGGAAATTGCTTTGGGGGTAGTTCAATTTCAATGATGTAGCAATAAAGAATAAAACAGACCAGAGTAAACAGAAATAAAGGTAGAGACAAAGGAAGGTGCACACAATGAGAGGTAGAGTTATGGCTTGAAAGGTTGTGATAAACAGCTGTTGTTTATGTAGGCCTATAACTAGGGCTATAACCAGTGATGAACACTTTACATGCATTCTGTTCTTGATCAGTAAGGTTCTACTGCATACCTTGATCTCAACACAACAACAGTAGCACGGCATCACTCTCCAGTTAACCTGAAGAGCTTTGTGACTCATGCTGTCTGTGAATTAAAAGCCCAGCTATGCAAATAAAACACACGATTACTGTGTTCTTATTGCTAACCTGCTGCAGGGCTCCAGTGAAGCAGGTCTTAGCGGTGGTCAGGTCTCCTTTCTTCCAGTACTGCTCCCCCAGTGTGTTCCAGCCCTCCACTAGTCCAGGCTCCAGCTTCACGGCCCGGGACAGGCACTCCCCAGCGGTGGTGCTAAACTCCGGAGCCACCCCCAGGGATCGGCCCCGCAGCAGCAGGAACTCAGCACTGTGCTTATACGACTCTGGAGGAGACGAAGGGACGACAAAGATGATTCTCTAGTCTAGGGGTTCCCAAACTTTTTCACTCAGGCCCCCCTTCCAGCATTGGAGAACATACCCGCGTCCCACGTCTATTTCTATGGGCACAAGCACGGTTCACATCCCTCTTGTTGGCATAGAGAAAATGTTGCCGTTTTAAAGCTTAACATACATTTTCCCATGTCTAATGTGTATTCATGTGATATTTGAGTGACTCGAATACTCCAACAAAATCTATTGGCTAAAAAACCGAGCTGAAAAACATTATCTGACATGGGCTAGTTGATCTGTACATTTCTGACAAGTTATAAGTAGCACTGTAAGGTATGCAATGACTAACATGACAAGAGAAAAACGGATGATGCACTACCCAATTTAGAACTTGAGTTACTTCTGTCGTTTTTGGGGGGAGGGGGTGACCCCTGCCCCCTGGGAGGGAGCGGSAACCACTGCTTTGGTCAACTGACTTTTGCTGTTTGTTTAAAGATGTAACCCCACATATTAGATGCCAAATGGATGCCAAGCTAAGCTCAGTCAGCACTGTGCTTATGTTACCTCGTCCCCAGGCTCAATTGCTACCGCATGAGACAGCAGGCTGGTGGACGACAACTGTGCTTATATGACTCTGGATTGGAAGAGATGGAGGGACACCATAAGTCTTAGTTATGTAAGTCTTTGATGATTAAATAATGCATAAAAAGATCACTCTCTAGTCAGGCAGGCTTTGTGAGCACTGAATCGTGTGGTAAAAGATTTGTAACTACACAAAAAAATCAAAATGGATACAAAGCTATCATGCAAAATCTCAGTATATTATTTTTACATGTGTGGTTACCAAATCAGAACACACCTTTCTTTTCTGTTATCTCACCTTCTTTCTCCTCCAGCTTCTTTAGTGTCTTCTCCATCTCCTGTGCCACATCACTCGGTTTCCTCTTTGCATCCTCCACACAGTGAGTCTCAAAGTAATGATCCCGAAAATGATACAACTCATCCACTCGTTCCTGATCCAGAAAGAGATAAATTGTTATTGATACCTGTTAAGGACATTAGCTAGGTGCGTGGCATGCAATCATGATGAGCCAGATCAGGTTACAATAATGTAATTTTGAAAAGTGTTGCTATTCAGCAAATACACTTGATGCTGTTGATTTCCTTGCATAAGTGCATGCATGCTCACTGGCATTGAGGGATGATGACACAGCAAGATAGCTAGCTATCGCTGCATATGGCTAGACGTGTCAGGCGCCAATTTAGCTGGCTAGCCAAGATTGAGAGACACTGTCAGTCAAGCCAAGCTAACGTTAGACAGTTAACTAACCGACAATCAGCTGACGGCTCGTCAGATTTAGAGACAACCAACTYGGATAGAAGATAGTACAATCAACCACAAGATTTTGGTCGATTAATATGACAGTTGGTATCAGTTGTTATAGTAACGAGTCTGGAGAGCTAGCTAGCAACAAAGGACAGGTGGGATGTAACTGTTTAAATAAGACGTCCATTACAATTGCGAGTTTAATTATGGCAATATATTCCATGCAGTGATAATAATATAATATTTTGCAATACTTTTAAAATCTGTAAATCATCTTTGTCAGTCGCAGGATCACCATCCTTCTCCACTTCCGCCATCTTTTCCAGTGGTTGTTGGAAGAAGAATTCGAGAAGAGATTCGAGAAGAGTACATTGACAACACGGCACCTGCTGGCCTGGAGGGGTATGCAGTAGCTGGATAATATTAAACTATTATTTGCTAAACCATTCTTATTTACTTAAAGTAATAAACTCAAGTTTTTTTTATTTAAWTTTTTTTTACCGCATATTGCTAGCTAATGAACTAACAACAAATGTCATATTGTTGTTGAACAGACTGAACCGGAAGTAGATCTTTTTAAACCGGAAATGTGTCCGTTTTCAAAAAACATCCGTCTTGTGCTCATTTTAACATATCGATTGCTTTAAAGTTGTCACGACCTAACATTATGTAAAACATTTATTTGAACGAGTTCTGAGAGGTGACAAATTCTACTTGCAATAGAAAAGTTAGCTGTTAGATTTTGGATTTGTCTGTCTTGGTGGTTTCCTCCAACAACAAGGGGGAACCAGTCATTCGTTGTTGTTGTTAGTCCGACACAGTGCGAGCGGAGTCACATTATCCCGCTAAACTAAGTGATCTTGCAGTAGCTCCTACTCTAAATCGCGGTAGCTCCTACTCTAAATGTCGGATACATGGAGCAACATCCAGGCACACAAGAAGCAGCTGGACTCGCTGCGAGAGAGACTGCAGAGGCGACGGAAAGACCCCACGCAACTCGCTGCAGGTGTGTCTTTATGCTAACGCGTTAGCTAGCTAGAAAGGCGGGATGGGGAAAATAAGATTAGACAATAGGGATTTCAACACACAGATGTATTTGATTCTATGCTGATGGTTAAAGTTGAAAAAGTTCAGCAAATGTCAATGCTTGTGCATTGTCTGTGGACACCTAGCTATATGGTCCAGATACTAACGAATAACGTTAACTAGTGACCAAAGTTCTTAATCTGCATAAGCACTGTTACTGCTAATGGGATTTACAACTGGTGGTTTTCTTTTATCGCAGAGGTGGGAGGCAGCAGTACTGAAGGGGCTGCAGCGCGGAGTGAGAGTCCCGGACCAGCCCTCCAGAGTCCCCCACAGGAGGAGGCTGAACGTCCCCCGGACCCTGAACTAGAGAAGAGACTCCTGGGTTATCTGTCGGACCTGAGCCTCTCACTGCCCACTGACTCCTTGACCATCACTGATGAGCTCAATACTGTGAGTGTGTATCCTTGTGACCAAGATCTAATATTTGCTAAAAAAAAATCAGACCAGGGTTCAAATACATGTGTATTTGAGTTGAGTATTTGTTATTTATTTATTTGAGTATTTTCAAATACACAGCCCAAAACAACKACTTTTATTTGAGTATTTGAATGTTTATTTGTAAAAAAAATAATAATAATAGTATTTGAAAGTATTTTCATCTAGTTAGTTAAAATCCTATGATCACGGGACCAAAGAGGAGTGTACGCGGTCTGGGTTCACACCTGGGTGAAATGCATGGGAGTGTATTTGAGTATTTTCAAATAGGCTACATTCCAATATTCAACTAAACCTTTATTTTAAAAAACAATATCTGAATACTTGTTTTGAAAAGTAATTGAAATGCCTAAAATAGTATATGAACCTAGTCTGGATAGTGTGTGTGCTGACCGCTATTGCAAATTTTATGAAGACTATGGATATGAATAATCACTTTGTCACTCATAAGCCACTGTTCCCATAACTGCATCACATTCCTTTTCCTATCCTTTCTCTTTCCTCACCTTCCTCTCTCATTCCACTTCTATTTTCTCCTCCACAGTCTGAAGTGCCTGTCACCCATGGCTGCATCCAGAGTCTGCTGCTCAAGTTCTCTGCCCAGGAGCTCATCGAAGTCCGGCAGCCATCCGTGGCCACCTCCCCCTCTTCTTCCTCAACGCTCGTCATCTCCGTGGACCACACAAAACTCTGGGCCATGATTGGGGGCGGGGCCTTAGGCCAGAGGAAGAGGAAAGCAGAGGACCAAGCCCACCATAAACGTCCGCCAGGTTCCTCCCCTGCTCTCCAGAGCCCGCCCTCCCCTCCGCCCACTTCCTCCATCTCCCTGGCACCGGCTTCCTCCTCCCAGCTGACCGGGCCCTCTGATTGGAAGGCTGGAGGAGGAAGGGGCGGGGCAGATAAACAGGGCAGGACCAGTAAAGGGCAGACGTCTCACCTGGACATGGAGATAGAGAGCCTCCTGAACCAGCAGTCCACCAAGGAGCAGCAGAGCAAGAAGGTACATTCACACCTTGGTAGAGGGAGGGGATAGAGATGGAGATACCCTGGGGGTAGTTTGAACCATATCAGTACAAACCTTATTATACTGCCCAATGTTCAAACCATTTTTCAACCACACTGTCAATGGCGAAATCAAAGTGCTTGTGTGTGTGTGTGTGTGTGTGTGTGTGTGTGTGTGTGTGTGTGTGTGTGTGTGTGTGTGTGTGTGTGTGTGTGATAGATGAGCAGAGAAATCCTGGAGCTTCTGAACACCAGCACAGCTAAAGAGCAGTCCATCGTTGAGAAGTTCCGCTCACGCGGTCGGGCTCAGGTCCAGGAGTTCTGTGACCACGGGACCAAAGAGGAGTGTACGCGGTCTGGGTTCACACCCCAGCCCTGCACCAAGCTGCACTTCCGGTCAGTACTACTGCCACACACAACCATAAGAGTACACTCCCAAATATGTTTTATTCTTGATAACTATTTTTACACCCTTTTTCTTCCCAATTTCAATCTTGTCTCATCGCTGCAACTCCCCAACGGGCTCACGAGGCGAAGGTCGAGTCATGAGTCTTCCGAAACATGACCAGCCAAACCGCACTTAACACCTGCCCGATTAACCCGGAAGCCAGCCGCACCAATGTGTCGGAGGAAACACTGTTCAACTGACCACCGAGGTCAGCCTGCTGGTGTCCGGTCCGCCTCAAGGAATCCCTAGTGCACGATGAGATGTGTAAAGCCCATCCGGCCAAACCCTGCCCTAACACGGACGGCGCTTAGCCAATTGTGCGCCGCCCTATGAGACTCCCGATCACGGCCGGTTGTGACACAGCCCGGGAACAAACCYGGGTCTGTGGTGACGCCTCTAGCACTGTGATGCAGTGTCTTAGACCGCTGCGCCACTTGGGAGGCGTATTCCTGCTGACTTTTTTGCATCATTTAATTTAACACCAAATCGCCTTTTTCCTGATTTCGTTGTTGTGCTGATCACATCCCTTATCAAATCAAAGTTTGTCACATGTTCCCAATACAACCTTACAGTGAAATGCTTACTTACAGGCTCTAACCAACAGTGCAATTTTTAAGTAAAAAAAAGTTATTAGGTGACAATCGATAAGTAAAGAAATAAAAACAATTTCTTGCCATGCGGTATTAGAGAGAACAGTCTGGCTGGGGTCTTTGACAATTTTTAGGGCCTTCCTCTGACACCGCCTGGTGTTGAGGTCCTGGATGGCAGGCAGCTTAGCCCCGATGATGTACTGGGCCGTACGCACTATGAGCAGTTGCCGTTCCAGGCAGTGATGCAACCAGTCAGGATTCTCTCGATGTTGCAGCTATAGAACCTTTTGAGGATCTGAGGACACATGCCAAATCTTTTCAGTCTCCTGAGGGGGAATAGGCTTTGTCGTGCCCTCTTCACGACTGTCTTGGTGTGTTTGGACCATTCTAGTTTGTTGGTGATGTGGACACCAAGGAACTTGAAGCTCTCAACCTGCTCCACTACAGCCCCATCGATGAGAATGGGGGCGTGCTCGGTCCTCCTTTTCCTGTAGTCCACAATCATCTCCTTATTCTTGGTTAGGTTGAGGGATAGGTTGTTATTCTGGTACCATCCGGCCAGGTCTCTGACCTCCCTATAGGCTGTCTCGTCGTCGTCGGTGATCAGGCCTACCACTGTTGTGTCGTCTGCAAACTTAATGATGGTGTTGGAGTTGTGCCTGGCCATGCAGTCGTGGGTGAACAGGTAGTACAGGAGGGGACTGAGCATGCACCCCTGAGGGGCTCCAGTGTTGAGGATCAGCGTGGCAGATGTGTTGCTACTACCCTCATCACCTGGGGGCGGCCCGTCAGGAAGTCCAGGATATAGTTGCAGAGGGAGGTGTTTAGTCCCAGGATCCTTAGCTTAGTGATGAGCTTTGAGGGCACTATGGTGTTGAACGCTGAGCTGTAGTCAATGAATAGCATTCTCACGTAGATGGRCAGTGTGGAGTGCAATAGAGATTGCATCATCTGCTGATCTGTTTGGGCGGTATGCAAATTGGAGTGGGTCCAGGGTTTCTGGGATAATGGTGTTAATGTGAGCCATTACCAGCCTTTCAAAGCACTTCATAGCTACGTACGTGAGTGTTACGGGTCTGTAGTCATTTAGGTAGGTTACCTTTGTGTTCTTGGGCACAGGGACTATGGTGGTCTGCTTGAAACATGTTGGTATTACAGACTCAGTCAGGGACATGTTGAAAATGTCAGTGAAGACACCTGCCAGTTGGTCAGCACATGCCCGGAGTACACGTCCTGKTAATCCGTCTGGGCCCGCAGCCTTGTGATTGGCTGTATGTCTCCATTTAATCACTTACAGTCTATTTTAATTGGCTGAAGCATCTTATCTGGTCCCGCTGTTTTGGCTGAGCCCTGTCGTCTCTCCCTCAGACGCATCATCAACAAGCACACAGACGAGAGTCTTGGAGACTGCTCCTTCCTCAACACCTGTTTCCACATGGACACCTGTAAATACGTGCACTATGAGATCGACGCCCCTCCAGAGGCAGAGGGGGGCCTGATGGGACCCCAGGCTGGGGGCATGGAGGTGGGACTACACCAGGGGGAGGAAGACAGCAACGTGGGGAAACTGTTCCCCTCTCAGGTGAGGAAGAGGAATAAAGTGAGAGAGGAGGGAGAGGGACATGAAGAGAAAAGGGGGAGGCCTATGAAAAGGAAGGAGGAGGAGGAAGACTAGGCTTTTATTTTGGTACATGTCTCTAATGGTGTAATTCCCCAAAGGGAGAAATTAGGTAAATGAATCTGTCTACATAGGTTATGTCAGTTACCTCCAGAAGTGGTCAGACTGACGCTGCAGTTCAATCCAGTCTGATCTGATTTTGTCCCCCGTCACAGTGGATCTGTTGTGACATCCGGGTCCTGGACGTTTCGATTCTGGGGAAGTTCTCTGTGGTGATGGCTGACCCTCCCTGGGACATCCACATGGAGCTGCCCTACGGAACTCTGACGGACGATGAGATGAGGAAGCTCCACATCCCCGTCCTCCAGGACGACGGCTTCCTCTTCCTCTGGGTGACTGGCAGGTACCTCCACCAATCAGATATGAGTGGAATAGTGTGTTTCTACTCGACCAATCAGCTGCCAGAAGAACAGTGCATGCTAATGGACATGCAGGGTCTGACAGAGGTTAATTATATGATAACAAGCCATAAACTCTTGATTTATTTACGTTGATTGTTGCTGTGATTGACATATTTCACTTTTTTCAATATGCTGTTCAGTCTTCATTCCTATCTCTATTTCTTTTAGGGCTATGGAGTTGGGTAGAGAATGTCTGAGTCTTTGGGGGTACGTCTTTATTCATCRACCTTTGGGACCAATAAGTAAGTAAGTCAACTGTCGTAATCTGACCGTTGGTCTTACCCATGCTTTTCCCCCCTCGTAGCTATGAGCGTGTTGATGAGATCATTTGGGTGAAGACCAACCAGTTACAGAGAATCATCCGTACCGGGAGGACTGGTCACTGGCTAAATCATGGGAAGGAGCACTGCTTGGTGAGTGTGATGTTGTGTGCCATCATACCTCTTATCTGACTCTGTGGGCTCTGGGCAGTGTAGTGCGGTCAGTTGTGTATATTTACTGTTATTGTGGTATAGTTGTGTGTGTGTGTGTGTGTACAGTTGTATTGATGTGTATGTGCTTCTCAGGTGGGCGTGAAGGGACAGCCCCAGGGATTCAACAGAGGGCTGGACTGTGATGTCATCGTGGCAGAGGTCAGGGGTCAAACACAATTAATCTATTTGATGTTCCGTTCCAATCCTACGAGAGCCTAGAATGTTTTAACTCAACCCTATCTGTTCTCTCTCCCTCTCCCGCTCTCTCTCTCATTCTTGTCTTTTGTCTCTACCTCTTTCTCTCCTCACCACCTCTCTCGCTCCAGGTGCGTTCCACCAGCCACAAGCCAGATGAGATTTATGGAATGATTGAGAGACTCTCACCTGGTACCAGGAAGATTGAGCTCTTTGGCAGACCTCACAATGTCCAACCCAACTGGTGTGTGTGTGTGTGTGTGTGTGTGTGTGTGTGTGTGTGTGTGTGTGTGTGTGTGTGTGTGTGTGTGTGTGTGTGTGTGTGTGTGTGTGTGTGTGTGTGTATTCATTGAATTTGTAAATGAGGTATGTGGGTATTCTTTCTTTTTCTAAGCCTTCTTTTTTCTCTCTCAGGGTAACTCTTGGTAATCAGTTAGATGGCATTCACCTCTTGGACCCTGATGTCGTGGCTCGCTTCAAGAAACGTTACCCAGATGGAGTCATCTCCAAACCCAAGAACATGTAGAGAGTGGTCCTAAACGCCTTCCATGGGGTCATCGTTGTCAACTACTTGTCCTGTTATAAACATGTTATGTCATGTTATGTCACGTTATGAACTTCGACGCCGAGGGAAAAACACTGATCAATGCTCAGTAAGTGTCTGATGGACTGCCTTCTGTTTTTTATGTCTTTTTTTGTACCAATTACAACATTTTGTAATAAATATGGTTGAAGGAATATTTATGGATCTCTATGATGCGGATCAGACATACTGCACAATGAATCCACCAAAAACATTTCAGTATATACTTTTTTTTGTATTACTTTGTTAGTACATTTTGTCCATTTCCATGACAACAGCACTACAGTATACAAAGCGAGGACTGGCTAGTTTGGGGATCTTGATTGATTTACATTTACTTTGATTAAAAGAAAAACATTTACATTGGAAATGTATCAATATTTTCTTCACAGTAATTAGGAATCACATACATTTTTCTCATCATTCCAAACTTRCCACAGTAGCACCAGATGTATGCTACTACGTTCTCGTACAATAATTTTCACAATTTGTACAAAAATATATTAAACAGTAAGAAGTGGAATAACATGAGTATTTATTATTCTTAAACTAGTAGGTGAAGCAGGAAAAATATTTCAATGTTAGAGAGGGTGGGTTGTAGAACCCAACTAAAGCACCAAAACACTGTTGAAATGKCTTCCAGAACAATCTGTTGACTTTCTCCTCCATTCACTGTTGTTCCCCATAAGATGCCATCAGAAGTAAAGGTAAGAGCTGCACGTAACATTTCTAGATATGAATACAGTGTAGAAGCGTTCCAAGCAGTCAGTTGAAAAGGGCACTAGAAGAAGACAGCCAGCACCAAAACTGAATGTAATTGAGGAAATGTTCAAAAAAGGTAAAAAGGCACAAACTCATTAGTATCTTCATCAGCCAAACCAATCAAAATCGAGTTACCATGTTTTTCTCAGCAAGTTAGGATAGTGTTAGGATAAAAACAAAAAAGCCTGTATTTAAAGTTGGGAGTGCATAATTTACTTGTTGTATTCAACAGCTAGTATTTTAAAGACTTGAATTTGCAGTTGTCTTTTACCTGCCCCCCCAAAAAAGAAAAGGAAAATTATGCACTTGGTTGGTAATGATGTAGTAAACATTTTTCCATCTCTACTAGCCACACCAGCAGTGCATTCAGCATTTCTCTAGTGAAGAACTTTACTGTGATATATCCATCCTTTCACACTCACTTCTGAAGGGGGAGTTGAGAATGAACGTCGAATATATAGGTACCACTGAGTAGATCAAGTCTCAGTCCTTTACATTCTATGTTCTGTTGATCTATAATAATGGATGTCATAGTGGAGGGGCGGGAGTTCATTGTTGGGCGATGGTGATGATGACAGGAGGGATGCCTCAGTAGATACTAAAGTGTCATTCCCAGCACTGTAAACCAGGGTCGTATTCATTGGGGTACACCGTAGCAAAAATGTTTCACAACGGAAACCAAAAATGAGCATTTCTTATCAGACAAGCCCAGGTATTCCCTCCCTATTTCAGTCCTTTTTCTTCCGTTTGATGCCTAATGAACACTGCTCGGCACGGCGGGGCTGAGCTATTCAGCAGGTGGCGTCCACTGCGTTGAAGTTGCTGTCCATCTGGTGTCTGAAGGAGAGGCGAGCCTTGGTGGAGAAGTAGATCTGGGAGCCACTCAGACTGCTGCTGCTCTCGCCCTCGCTACCACATGACACCGTGGATGACAGGCGGGGCTTCATCTCCTCACTGGGGACTGAAGGGAGGAGGAAGGGAGGAAGGACGGGCAGAGGAACGGAGGAATGGAGGGAGAGAGGAGTTATTGAACCAGTAGCACGCAACATTGTAGCATCTTTCTTCATGATGTTGTTGTTGTTGTTGCCATGTCTCTACGTGTCTACATAGTGAGGGATGATTTGATCATGCTATTTAAAATACATAATGGTATGCGTCATCCCTCGTGTCTTTTCGTAACTTAAATGTGACATGATATCAACTTCGTTGACATTCGAATGATGTAAATCTAATAGAGCAGGATCTTCATTACAAAGGTGTAGGTGGAATGATCGAATAAAGAATGACTAAATGATTGACGGACAGTTATAATACTGGGAAGTGGACGGGAAAAGAAGAACAGTGACATAAAACTCATTATTGACTTTCATAAGCGGAGCCCGGAGAAAGACCTTCACTGTAGCTAACTCTGACATACCTGGTTATCTCATAGCACTTTTATCAACATGTCTTCCAAATATGTGTGTTTTTGATAATCATAGATTATGTGTGCAGCATATTATTACTGCACAGACAGCCCTGAGGAGTTCTGACATAATGATACTGTATGTAATTAACTATGTAATGGCTGGGGNCTGGGGAGTTCTGACATAATGATACTGTATGTAATTAACTATGTAATGGCTGGGGAGTTCTGACATAATGATACTGTATGTAATTAACTATGTAACAGCTGGGGAGTTCTGACATATTGAGAATGCTAATGTATGTAATACTGTAAGTACTATATGTGGAAGGTTGTAGTTTTCTCACCTGCAGGTAGGGGGCACTGTCTGCCCTTTTCACTATGTAACGGCTGACAGTGATAATGATATTGCATGTAACTAACTACGTAATGTCATGTACAACTCTAATATGTAATGCACTACTATGTAATGTAACTGGCAGCTTGTAGTTCTCTCACCTGCAGGTGGGGGGCACTGTTTAGCCTTGCATCGCTCTTTACAGCGTCTGTACCAGGGGAAGCACTGGAGCACCTTCACACCCATGTCTGTAGCTGAGGACCACTGGGGGGATTTTTTCTCCCCTCACTCCTCCATTCATATCTCTCCTCTCCCCCCCCCCCCCCCCCCCCCCCAGTGGTCCTCAGCTACAGACATGGGTGTGAAGGTGCTCCAGGCTTCCCTGGTACAGACGCTGTAAAGAGCGATGCAAGCTAAACAGTGCCCCCCACGCAGCGTGAGAGAACTTACAAGCTGCCAGTTACATTACATAGTATGCATAACAATATTAGAGTTGTACATGACATTACGTAGTTAGGTACATGCAATACATTATCACTGTCAGCCCGTTACATAGTGAAAAGGGCAGACAGTCCCCCTACCTGGCAGGTGAGAAAACTACAACCTTCCACATATAGTAATTACAGTATTACATACATTAGCATTCTCAATATTGTCATAAGAACTCTCCCAGCTTTACATAGTTAATTACATACAGTTAAATCATTATGTCAGAACTCCCAGCCATTACATAGTTAATTACATACAGTATCATTATGTCAGAACTCCCCAGCCATTACATAGTTAATTACATACAGTATCATATTATGTCAAAATTCCCCAGCTCATAACATAGTTAATCTACATACAGTATCATTATGTCCAAAGAAGTACCCCAAGCCATTTCATTTTTAGTTTAATCTACATACAGTATCATTATGTCAGAATCCCAGCCCATTACATAGTTAATACATACCAGTATCATTATGTCAAACTCCCCAGCCATGACATAGTTAATTACATACTAGTTTATCATTAGTTCAGAAAACTCTCGCAGCCATTTACATAGTTAATTACATACAGCTATCATTAGTCAGAACTCCCCAGCTTTTTCATTTACAGTTTAATTACATACTTTAGATCATTATCAGGAACTCCCCATCCATTACATTAGGTTAATTCACATACATGTATCATATATGCAGAAACTCCCCAGCCATTACATCGGTTAATTAACATACAGTATCATTTATGTCAGAACTCCCCCCAGCCATTAATAGTTAATACATACAGTATCATTTATGTACAGAACTTCCTCCCAGGCTCTGCTAGGAGATAATATGCTCACACATAATCTTATGTGATTATCCCAAAAACACACATATTTGGAAGAATCATGTTGATAAAGCTAATGAGTATAAACCATAGGGTAAGTCAGAGTTAGCTACATTTGGGAAGCGTCTTTCCTCTCGGCTCCGCTTATGAAAGTCAAAATGAGTTTATGCAACCTGTTCTTCTTTCCCGTCCACTTCCCCAGTATTATAACTGTCCGTTCAATCATTTTAGTCATTCTGATTATCCCGATCATTCCACCTACACCTTTTAATGAAAATCCTGCACTCTATTAAGATTCTTACATCATTCGAATTCAACGAAAGTTACTGATCATGTACTAGTGGTATAGTACTGAAAAAGACACGAGTGATGACGCCATACCATTATGTATTTTAAAATAGAGCATGATCCAAAAATCATCCCCTCCACTATGTAGACACGTAAGAGAACAATGGCAACAACACCCAAACAACAAACATCATGAAGAAAGATGCTAACAATGTTGCGTGCTACTGGGTCAATAACTCCTCTCTCCCTCCATTCCTCCGTTCCTCTGCCCGTCCTTCTCCCTCCTCCTCCCTTCACGTCCCAGTGAGAGAGTAAGCCCCGCCTGTCACACACCGGAAGTCATGTGTAAGCCGAGGGGCGAAAGAGCAGCAGCAGCTCTGGTGGCTCCCAGATCTACTTTCTCCACCGAGGCTCGCCTCTCACTTAACATGCACACCAGATGGACAGCAACTTCAACGCCCAGTGGACGCCCAACCTCTGAATAGCTCAGCCCCGCCTTGGTTCCTGATTCAGTGTTTCATAGGCCATCAAAAACGGAAAGAAAAAGACTGAAAGAGGAGGAAAACCGTGGGCTGGTCTGATATAAACAAAATGCTCATTTTTGCGGTGTTCCGGGTTGAAACAAGTTTTGCTAACGGGTGGACGCCCCAAGTGATCATACGACCCTGGTTTACGACGTGTTTCGGGAAACACTTTAGTAGCTAACTGGAGCATTCCCTCCCTGTCTTATCATCCACCAATCCCCAACATATACTCCCGCCCCTCCACTATGAACACTTCCATTATTATAGATCAACAGAAATAAATGTTATATATGGAACTGACGACCTTGATCTACTCAGTGTTTACCTAATATATTCGGACTGTCATCTCAACTCCCCCTTCAGAATTGATGTGAAAAGAATTGACTATATCACAGTTAGAGAGTAATTCTTCACTAGAGAAAATGCTGAATAGGCAATCTGCTAGGGGCTAGTAGAATGGAAAATGTTTACTACATCCATTAACCAACCAGTGGCAGTAATTTTCCTTTTTCTTTTTTTTCTGGGCATGGTTACAAAGACACTTTGCAAATTCAAAGTTCTTTAAAAAACTAGCTGTGTGAATACAACAAGTAAATTAACTCCTCAACTTTAAATTACAGGCTTTTTTGTTTTGATTCCTAAACAACATATCCTATACTCTGCTGAGAAAAACATTGTAACTCGATTTTGATTTGTTTGCGGCTTGTTTATTAGGAATATGTATCCTACAACGTAAGACATATAATTTGTTGCTATTGGGCATTCATACTTTAAACACTCCT
>NW_019942780.1:123428-127809 GCF_002910315.2 Salvelinus sp. IW2-2015 | reverse complement strand
TTGAAAACAGTCTTCTCCTGTAGATTTTTGTGTGTTTATCTGTTTCTGTCATCTTGACTTGTAGTTCCATAGCTTTTACACATCATTTGTTTTACACATCATTACACATCAAAGCCCTAGACGTTTGTGTGGATTGGATTGACTTCTGCATATCATATCAAACCACAACATATTAAACCACAACCGCAAATTCATAGCTAATTGATTAAAACCTCATCACAAGAGCCAAATTAGCTAGTCGATTGTTAAGGTTGTCTCGAAAGACTACCAACTGTTTAACCTGGCCTTGATAACAGTTAACACAACAACTACCCAACAAAACAAACACACATTAACTCCCACAAAGCGTATATGGCCACCGACTGAATGAACCTCTATCAACCAGATGTTACTGAGATGATGAGTCTGATGGGTCTTTACCTCATCATCACTCACAGGGTCGAACCATAATGGAATTAGTCCCGTCCAGTCCACTAGGCCAGTGGAATTAATAATGGAATTGGTCCAGTCTATGAGGGGACAAAGTGTTCAATGACATGACACGATGATGACTGATGAGGCTTAGCTAATCTCTGTTGTGTCGCTTGTCAGTAGACGCAGGCGAGCATTCACACACATAATCCAGTCAATGGGAGACGGATAGAGCAGCTGATTAAAAGCCTTGGCTTGAATTACACAGAGGTCACACGACACATACAACTCAGGCAGGATAAGACATGCCTGGCCCATCATACCATATAGCATCGTAGGTGCTTAGAGAGATTATATGTGCATAGAGAGATATAATGCTCATGTMATGTCAAGTCTGTTACCCAAGTCATGTCTAATTGGCATTAAGATGCATACTATGTGAAAGTCAGAGAACTTTAGCTCCATGGATCTCATCCTCTCGTCATGTAGCCAGGCAGTTATAGTGACGCTGAAAGGATTTCATGCAATAAATTATATTTGCATAGTAAATGCAAACATCAATTGATGTATGCAGGCCCACTGAATGCAGTAGATTGACTATGCCTTGGATGTGTCGAGGCTATGCTCCTGGCAGTCTGTCTGTCAATGACTCTGAATGTATTTAGATTCAATGTATATTTAGGGTTAGCATGTATAGACAGACTATCTTGGCTTGGCGCACACTACCCACCCTACTATACCTCTCATTGAAGTCAAACACGCACGCACGCACGCACACCCTACTTTGATCGGCTCTGGCCTACAGC
The DNA here is from genome assembly GCF_002910315.2 of Salvelinus sp. IW2-2015. Classification (NCBI taxonomy): domain Eukaryota; kingdom Metazoa; phylum Chordata; class Actinopteri; order Salmoniformes; family Salmonidae; genus Salvelinus; species Salvelinus sp. IW2-2015. The sequence goes on along the minus strand of NW_019942780.1, from coordinate 126,592 downwards.
TCTGCTCTTTGATCACTGTGTGTGTGTGTGTGTGTGTGTGTGTGGTGTGTGTGTGTGTGTGTGTGTGTGTGTGTGTTGTTGTGTGTGTGTGTGTGTGTGTGTGGTGTTGTGTGTGTGTGTGTGTGTGTGTGTGTGTGTGTGTGTGTGTGTGTGTGGTGTGTGTGTGTCTGATTAGATTAATGTTTGTTGGTCGCATTGTTCATCTATTCAATTCTAACCTCAGGTCTTGTCAGTACTCTACCTGTGTGGCCCTTGGAGATAAGATAAACGGGGAGCCCCTCTGTCCACAGCAATGAAAAATATGCAATTGTTACAATGTTAAAGAAATAAAGAGAATGGGTGGTACTCAACTGAGACTGAAGAGCTGTCTGGTAAAACCTTTCAGCACAGTGTCGTGTGTATAGCTGTCTATTCATTCAGGAGATCTCAAAATAATACCCTGTTTAACTGACACTTTTATCCTCTATTTACCCTGTGTTCACTGACCTACTGTTAGGAGCCCTCGAATAGAACAGAGAAATGTAATGACTCTCTGTGGGAACCAAGCAAATGACTTTCTATTCTAAACCTCTCACAAGGTCTTCCATCATCACAGAGCTCCATTTAGCTGTGATCTGAGGTAACATCAAGAGAGGGTGACGGGGCTGCTGACAAACTGATGCTTTCCTTGCAAACCCTTGCCCACACAGAAGCCTGTCACCGTACTGTGCAGACGTGCAATCTGTAGCTAAACCCTCTGACCTGGTTATCACTTATTGTTGGTTAGGAGTGTGTGTGTGTGTGTGTGTGTGTGTGTGTGTGTGTGTGTGTGTGTGTGTGTGTGTGTGTGTGTGTGTGTGTGTGTGTGTGTGTGTGTGTGTGTGTGTGTGTGTGTGTGTGTGTGTGTGTGTGTGTGTGTGTGTGTGTGTGTGTGTGTGTGTGTGTGTGTGTGTGTGTGTGTGTGTGTGGGTGTGTGTGTGGTTTGGTGTGTGTGTGTGTGTGTGTGTGTGTGTGTGTGTGTGTGTGTGTGTTTTCCTGGCTGCTACAGCTTTCTCTAAACTCACAGGGATGAGGTCATTTCATAAAGATGTGATACCTCTCTCACACACTCTGTTAGCCCCTTTGACACATAGGGGTCAGGCCAAAGGAGGACTCATTTCAGTGTGACACCCATTCCACTCTGTTAAGAGTCAGTCACAATGTGCGAAAATAGCTTTCTTAAAACAACTCTCTCTATTCTCTTTCTCTCTCCCTTTCCCCAACCCCCCACCCCCCCCTTTCTCTTTCATCTCTCTCTCTCTTCTTCTCTCTCTCATCTCTCCCTCTCTCTCAGGTGTGGCTCTGCAATCCTATCCCATAGACAGACACAGTGAATCCATTATACTAAGTCACACGTTGCTTGGCCAAGCACTAACTTTAGGAAGTTGGACCATGCCCACCTAAATCTCAGCTCTTCATATCGACAGTCACTGATCAATTTAGTCACTTAGGAATTCCTATGGGTGTTTAGGGCACCACTGTAATTGGTGAGGCTCTGACTACAGAACATAACCTTGCTTGTTATTGTATGGGTAGTAGTGTACATTGGAGAGTGGGGGAAAGAGAGCAGGCTGGGCAGGAAAGATAACAATCCTGCAGTGTAGCCAAAGTCACACAGCGATAATACATTCTTTGTGTATTAATAAACCACTCAAACACACTTTTTTTCTCTCTCTGGGTCACAAACGCATGCACACACGCACACATACACATTCACATACACATACATTCACACAGATGCACACACACACACAGAGACTAGATGGCCTGGTCAGTGGTGAGGAATTTGGGGCCCTGGTCATTACTGTCTATAGTACAGCAAGTCTCTGGCAGAGAACAGCAATCACAGAGCCTAGAACAGAAAACAACCAGCCCAGTCCAGTGGGGGAGGGAGAGAGGGAGATGGCGAGAGAGATGGGGAGAGAGAAAGGTAGAAATGGAAAAAGAGAGAGGGGGAGGAGAGGGGGAGAGAGAGAGCAGGGGAGAAAGGAGAACAGTGGCCACCTAAACCACAGAGAGAGGGGCAAGCTGGAGCTAGCTTTTGGTCCCTTTTTCCTGTGTATGTTCCCTCTAAGTGCAGGATCCTGCCAGGCCAGGGCAAGGAAGAGTACTGTGTTGACGTGAGGGACGTGCAGCCCTGAACCATGGTTTTACTCACACACTGCCTGGTCAGTGACTTGTTCAGGCTGCTACTGAATGATTTCTCAATGTTAATCAAATACACATAGGTTTGTCTTATCGTGCACTGATTCTTCATAGTGTGTGTGTGTATTCAATATGATTATCCACAGTTTACTCTCAACACATCCACAGTTAATTATGTATATTGTACATATGACAGATTACATACAACTGAACTGTATACAACAAAACCATTTTTACAACAGGTTATTCATGTGTGTTCCTGCCTGAATGTTTTGTTTGATGGTTAGCAGCATTTAACAGAACCAGGAAAGTCAAGGAGTATGTGAGGAAACTCTACAGAAATCTGATGGTCTGTTTTCCAACCTTTCCTACCTCCATTCCAAGTATTCAGCCCCATGGGAGACTAAGGCCCGTCCAAAATGACACCATATTCCCTACGCAGTGCACTACTTTTGACCAGGGCCCATATGGCTCTGGTCAAAAGTAGTGCACTATGTAGGGAAGAGGGTGCTATTTGGGACGTATTCTTAGAATGTGTGGCAGTGAGCCTGGGTCTGTAATGCCCCTGAAAGAAGCAGGCCCCAGCCCAAGTACAGTCCCTCCCTGCCATGGACTATGACGCACATATAGGCCTATTGGTGCCCAGTCTGTCCACTCACATTAGAACCCTTGCCCATCTCCAAAACAGCAATGGAAATTGGAAAGAAATAACMACAACTCTTCAAATCTAATTACATTTCTCAATCTCACTCAAAATACAACTCGTCTTGTAGTTGTGTCAGATCTTTTTAGAAAATGTCCCTCTGGCCAATTCACAATGTTGAATAACAGGAGGCAAATGGCAATTTACCCTTGAAGAGGGGCCCCGTTATTTGCATGCCATAGAGAGGAGGCCTCCGTGCGCGTGCACGTGACAGGGTTGAATGAAGTGACAGAACAACAGAACCAGACGGGTTAATCCAAGCTTTCAATTAAACAGTGCATCACCTCTCTCTCCCCAC
>NW_019942780.1:110512-122862 GCF_002910315.2 Salvelinus sp. IW2-2015 | reverse complement strand
CTCTCTCATGATGGAAAACGAGATGCCCAACTGGATTGCTGAGCACTGAGCAGTAACCATGTGTATGTGATTATGTGTTATTTAAATACTTATTTTCAGTCAGCTGCTTCTGTTGGAAGTATTTAAAAGTATTTTCAAATCATTCCCTATAAATAGCCTATTTGAAAGTATTTTCAAATAATTATTTCAAATACTATTTTCAAATACCTGGGTTAAATGCATGGGAGTGTATTTTAATCTGTGTATTTGAGTATTTTCAAGTACATGCCAATACTTTCCAATTATATTTCCAAATACATTCCAATATTTAACTACTTGTCTTTWWWWWWWAAACATATCTGAATAGTTACTTCGAAATGTATGTGAAATTAATGAGATGCTTGCTGTTTGGGGTTTTAGGCTGGGTTTCTGTACAGCACTTTGTGATATCAGCTGATGTAAGAAGGGCTTTATAAATACATTTTATTGGTTGATTGATTGAGATACTTCAAACATTATTTGAACCCAGGTCTGGCAGTACCAGAATTTGATTGTCTGAAAGCCTAGAGGAGAGCGTGTGGATGTAAATAATAAATGTAGGTGTGTTTACTTCACCGTGGAAGAAACAGTGCTGACAGTAGACTACTGACAGGAAGTCTATTCATTCATAAATCATTCTCTGTCTCAATAACATGTCRTACATAAAATACATTGTTCGGAGTCATCTGGAGTTGGGTAGAAAGGGTCCGTTTTAACTAAGATTGCATTTTCTGATATCCATGCAGACTCCATGTATTCATGAATCATCTCAGAGAAGGAGTTCTTATCTACGGTCAGTATTTTTAGATTATCCTCCTCTGAGAGCTTTATGAATACGGACCCGGGTCCAAATGCCAAATGATGCAGACAAATATTGAAATCAACAAAAACACTGACCAACAATGTGCACTGGTAAGTCTATGCCGAAGCTTGAGTAAGGTTTATGCTTGCAGTTCTCAATTAGAGACAGGCTATATACAGACAAACGCACAGACTCGTTATTGCGGCTCTAATGGGACGCTTCCACCCAGACACACCGACAACAGCAGAGTAAATAGCCCCACAGCCCGCAGCTCAGCTACCTCTCTCTCAGAGGCAAGTTCGTTTTCAACAACATTTGGTTTTTGGTCTTTAACTATGTGTTGTATATTCTGCTGTAAATTCATTAAATGTCTCCTCAACAGTGCACTAAAGTGAAATAAATAACAATGTAATAACACTGTTCTTGTTGATTTAAATTGTTGCTTATGATAAAAGTAGGAACGTCTGGAAAAACTAACTATTTAACGGAAAGAGAAGCACAATAACCTACCTGATGTAGCTGCAACTTTGCAGATCTTGAAGAACACTGCGCAATTTTCAAGTAGGCTACCTGTACAATCGTATCGGACTACTGGTTCCAATTCAATGGTGAATTCACCATTTGCAACTTTGATTGGTGGACTATCTGATGTCAGTTCAAAGGCCAGCTGTCGCGAACTGCCCAAGACTCTGTGCGGAGCGAGCGTTCTGTTCCAAATGCGCTGTTGGTCCGTGCACTGGATGGCAACATGGACAGGTTTGTGGAGCGCATGGAGCGCCTGAACTTTAAATAGCTAATCCCTGGAGCACGTCCACGAGACACGCCTCCCTCACTCCCTTGCTCCCCCAATCTCCCTCTCCCTCCTTCTACCTCCTTTCCTCTGTCTTCCACAGCCTATAGAGAGCCCAGAAGGTAAACAGAAGGTAAACAAACACACCTCTCCTTTCACACCTCCCCTTTCATAGGTCTTTGATAAGGCCTGCCTATATATTGACATGGTATGGAGTATGACCATGAAATTATATCAAAATGTAGTGAAACAAAAAATTATTGGTGGTTTTCAAATGGCACTTATGAAGTCCCACTCACATAGACTAATCAGAGCAGTGGTTAGGGGAGTAGAGGATAATTGGGGATTACGAAGTGGATATCTGTCGTTCTGCCTCTGAACAAGGCAGTTAACCCACTGTTCCTAGGCCATCATTGAAAATAAGAATTTGTTCTTAACTGACTTGGCTAGTTAAATAAAGGTAATTTAAAAAAAATCTATATATATTTGAAGCAATTAACAAATAAGGATGAGAAGATAATCATGAGTGCATTGAGTGATTGGTGATCTGCATGTGAATGAATGACTGGAGAGATACATTAAAGAAAGTGGGAATGAAAGAGAAGAGTGGAATGAGGGAGCAAAAGAGAGATAACCAACTCCAAGTCCCCTCCCCCCTCCCCTCCCCCCTCTCTCTTTCTCTCTATCTCTCTCTCTCAGCCAGGTCGGTACCTTTGGATCCGCGGCGTCCTGTCGTGACGTGACAGTGTTTATTTGGAAACAAACTTGGACATCAAGTCAAAACAAAACCTAACTGAACGAATTGTATAAACACTCCATTTTCTGGAGCGCATGAGTGAGTGGAGGAGAGGGGGAACGAAGGAGAAGAGGAGGAGTGGTGGAGAGGAGGAGAGGAGGAATGCAGAAGTGGAGGCTGTGTATTTTCACCGTGACCCTCACACAGCTATCTAACAGGGACTTAAAAGGCTGCTAAATTTTAAAACATACATGTGATGATGCAATGTTGCCAATCTTCCAAGGGTTGTCACGCTCAACCAAACGCACCTTTAAAGGAACGGCGCCACATCACCTCTAGTGTATTGATGCATTGAGATGGTCTTTGTTCAGCTATGTGTGACCTGTTGATATTTCTATGTTATTGCTTGTTTATTAGCTTCACATGCAAACCTTTAACAGGCTTATAGTTTATCCAGCCAGGGCTTCTGTCTCACTGTGTGAGGACATGGCCAAAGGACTTACCCTGTCTGGTGGAAAGTTACTGGTACAAACTACAGAGGGAGGGAGAGTGATTAGAATTCAGAGTGACCAGCAGTAGCCCGGGCAACATGCAGAGTGACACTATAGTTCTATGACTATTTTATATGGCAACAGATAGAGCGGAAGACAGGATTACATTGAGATCAGCAATACACTGTCTATTGAGGTAATATCTATACCTGTTGCACATTTTACAGTGGCTTTACCGTATATGGCACACCCTTAGCATCATTCATCTCTCTCTCTTTCTCTCTCTGCCCCCCGTCTCTCTTTGTGTGTGTGTCTCTCTCTCTCTCTCTCCCTCTCCCTCTCTCTCTCTCTCTCTCTCTCTCTCTCTCTCTCTCTCCTCTCTCTCTCTCTCTCTCTCAACTCCTCTCTCTCCTCTCCTCCCTCTCCCTCTCCCTTCCCTCTCTCTCTCTCTCTCTCTCTCTCTCTCTCTCTCTCCCTCCCTCCCTCCCCCCTTATCTCTGTATGTGTGATGCAGTCGGCCGTCAGTGAAGTGGACCGTCGTCTCCAGGTAGTGCCAGCTCCTAGTCAATCATTAGCTCACCTAAGTAAGTCAGACTCTGTTTGCTGATCATAGAATGAGGTAAAAATGCTCTTATTCTAAATTAAATGGACTCTTTATGGTGTTTGGACTGCATCCCAAACGATACCCTAGTCCCTACACAGTGCACTACGTTTTTACCAGAGCCTTATGGCATCAATGTAGGGAATACAGTAGGGTGCCATTTGAGACACAGACCATAACACATGGAAGCAAACAAGGGAGTGGCAGTTTGCAGTCAAGCAGTAGCTGAAGACTCTTCAACTCCAAACACCCCCAAGCAATGTTTCCCCGGAATTACATTGTTCTGTGCAGGAATAAAGCCCCTCCTCTTTCGTTTGTAAAATGTAAACTGAGTCCTTGGCCCTGCAGGTTCCTCCCCTTGTAAGGAGAAGAGCTATGGACCGTGCTTCTACACCTGCACTGCTTGCTGTTTGGGGTTTTAGGCTGGGTTTCTGTACAGCACTTCGAGATATTAGCTGATGTACGAAGGGCTATATAAAATAAACTTGATTTGATATTTTTGTTTAAATTGGTAGTTTCATTGATCTGAAGTAATCACAGCGGTGTCCGAAATGACACCATATTCCCTACATAGTGCACTACTTTTGTACAGAGTCTGGTCAACACTAGTGCACTATCTATGAAATAGAATAGGTTCTGTATCGGGCAAACTGCAGTCATTATAGTTAGTGTATTACATCCAAGATGTCAACAACTGAGATAAGAGGACTCCACTCAAACCACACCGCGATTGGCTCAGAGTCTCATTGTGACATCAGATACACTCAGCCGGGCGACCAATCAGATATCGGATGCCAGATGGAGAAAAGAAAAACGGATATAAATACTTACATCATCCACTGTGAATCTTCGACCCCTCAGCTATTTATTTCACGTCTGCCAGCACTGGCATCATAATTCCACTACGCTCAGTCAGGATAAGAATAGCACTGTTGTAACATAAATATGTGGCACAGAAAGCAACAAGGGAGGGTAACATGTTACAAGCCAATGACAAAGGCAGTGCTACTTGACACAGGATTCATTTCCATAGAGAGGTTATGAACCTAAGCTATGGACAGTTTTATAATGGTTTACACAGTGACTTTATGAGGTGAGACTATCTGTGTGTTAATTTATGGTGTGGTGTGTGTGTGTGTGGTGTGTGTGTTGTGTGTGTGTGGCGTATATTGAGTTCATAAAAATGTCGATAGTTGTTAAACTCGGGTAGTTCTTCTCCTTCGTGATGTGTGTGTGTCGTGCTCTGCTGCATGTGGTCCGAGCCCAATAATCGTTCCAAAGCTACGATCCATACCATTTCAAGATGACATTCGAAACGTGGGTAGCGTGTGCAGTGCTGTGTAGCTTAAGTGTGCGTTATACATGAACGTTGCAGTAGACTGTAGCGTGCCAGGTGCTGAAGATTGCAAAAGAGTGTACGGAGGGAAATGTTGTGAACACCCTGTGTGTGTTGGCTGTTTGTGTGTGTGCGTTGCTCCGCTATCTGTGTGTCTTACCAAATGACAGCATCTTCCGTATCATCCTACTTCATCTTGTCTTAGCGCTTGCTAACTCTCACTTTTTGTTATTCCACGTCACTCTTGCGCTCTCTCCCACCAAAAGAAGAAAGGATGTGCGAACTTACTATTAAAGGAATAGAGAGCAAATTGTTTAAAACTCCCAGATGGAATCTACCTTAGCAACTTAGCAAACACCCTTGCGCTGCTTAACTAAACTAATATTACCCATACTGCTCGCTTGTATACACTGCCAACCACCAGTCGTGCATGAACTGTCCTAAGGAGCTGTGTGTATCGACAAGTACTCTTAATTGGATGCGGGGCTCATTGATTAGAACGAGCCAACTAGATAGATTTAACTTATACTACCTTGAAGAGTTGCTCCACATGACTTGCTGCACCTGTCTCTCTCGAATAACTTAGCGCGTGTTGCATATATTAATTAATTTTTGACCCTTGCGTCTGAGATCATTTATAAACATATGTGAACAGTTCGGCGCACAATAGTTTTACATGGTTATGTAACCTTTCTTCCAACTCGGCACAGCCAGAAGAGGAAGCGCCACCCCTCATAGCCTGGTTCCTCTCTAGGTTTCTTCTAGGTTTTGGCCTTTCTAGGGAGTTTTTTCCTAGCCACCGTGCTTCTACACCTGCATTGCTTGCTGGTTTTTGGGGTTTTAGGCTGGGTTTCTGTACAGCACTTTGGCTAGGAATAAATTTCGCTTGAATGATGTTAAGAAAGGGCTTGATAATAGAATTTGATATTGAGAGAAACTTTTGATTTGATAAGGGCCTATATTCAATGTATCTACACAGTATACCAAATGCAGTATACTAAATGGGGGACTAATACTATTCAATGATCAACAAATTATCAACATTTTGAATCATAGTCAGTAATTCAAATACGAAACCAGTCAGATCAAGTCTGGGCCTGTGTGTCGAACAAGTGTTTACTCTTCTCACCTTGCTGCTCTTCCTCTCCACGCCTCCTCCTCCCTCTCCTCCTTCCAGACCTCAAGATGTTCCCAACTTCCCACACATCCAGGCTCTTGTGGGTTTTGGCAGGGGCCGGATAAGGGGGCCTGGGGGACAAGCCGGTTGACGTCGCCCTCGCTGGTCTTGTGTCCAGCAGCTTGAGGACATGATGTCCCCTTCCTTCCCTTCCCTCCCGTTCCCTCTTTCTTCCCATTTAGGAGTCCCCAACTCTCTCTCCCCTCTTCTTGTATCCTCGCCGCTCTTCCTTTGTGGCTCGGTAGAGCCATTCTACACCTGTTTGTATTTCCAGTGCATTGACCAATACAATTGTGTTTTTATTTTTAACAACCAGCAAACCAAATAACTATTTCTAAAACTAAGTACATATTCCTTGAATGTTTCCTAGAACTATGATGTCAAAGATCAATATCGTACATGCTTTTCTCTCTTTGTGCTTTTGCTTATTATTACACATAGCTCAAATCCTCTGTACTCAGAGCTCCATTTAATGATGAAGCTTGTGGTGGCGGAACACTAATGTGATGTCTGTTGTATGAACTCTATTTATGGTGCATGAACATACTCTAACAAACCATGTCTAGAATGTGGAGGCTCGGCTGAATCCAGAGCTTGGGACTCCAAGGTTCTAGCTGAAAAAAAGATGATTCTGAGATAATTGCCATTTACATTTCCAAACCCTCATTGATTTAAATTGTGTCAGCAATTTTCATCTAATATTATTTTGAACTTAACATGAATTGGGGTATTTTAGAGTACTATAGATAGGTAGAGAACATTGAACAGAACAAGAACTGAATAGATCAATAACTACTACATGTTGGATAGAGAAATGCAATAGGAACCGTGTTAGAATTCAGAGTCCAAATCAGTCACACGGAATGGTGACAGGGCCCATAGCTTACAGGCAGAATGTCAAGATTCTTGTGGAGAAAACAAGAAGAATGCCCAAGATCCTAGTCTTGAGATCGAAAACAGATGTCTTTGTATGTTAGGATGCCACCTGGTTTTTTGTTGAAAAGGGACCAACTCTCTCTTATTTAATGCTTGATTACGAAGTATAGATGAATGTCACTACCCAGACTACTAAGATAAATTTGGAAACATTTCATATTAGAGAGAGTAGATGTGTAACTGTACAATGTTCATACTGTGGAATATGGTTGTCATTTTGGGACTCAGAAGTGTCATATTGAATCATCTAGAATACCAAGTAACTCTGGCACGTAGCGAACCTGTATACTTTATTGCTCCCATTAAACTGAAAATTCCTTTATTGAAGATCGGCATACAAATACACACAAAACAGAATACATATAATACCTGTTAGCAAGTCCTGCCCTTGCTCCTTCTTCTTCCTGTCCTAGTCTTTCTGTATACAATTCGGTGTTGCCTCTGAATAACTGCCGTCTGGTCCCATCCTGTTTCCTGTTCTGTCCTGTTCTGTTTCTGTCCTGTCCTGTTCTGTTCCTTGTGTTCCTGTTTCTGTCCCGTCCCCGTTCTGTCCCTCCGTTCGATTGTCTGCCCTGTTCTGTCTCTGTTCCTGTCTTGTCCCGTCCGTTCTGTCCCGTCCTGTAACTGTCCTGATCCTGTTCTGTTCTGTCCTGTCTCTGTTCTGGTCCCGTCCCGTTCTGTCCCACTCCTGTTCTGTCCATCCTGTCCTGTTCTGTCCCGTCCGTTCGTGGTCCCGTCTGTCTGTCCTGTCCCTGTTCTGTTCTGTCCCTGTCCTGTTCTTGTCCCGTCCCGTTTCTGTCCATTCCTGTCCTTGTTCTGTCCTGTCCTGTTCTGTCCATCCTGTCCTGTTCTGTCCTGTCCTGTCCTTGCCCTTGTTCTGTTCCATGTTCTGTCCCATCCTGTCCTGTTCTGTCCTGTTTCTGTTCTGTCCCGTCCCGTTCCTGTTCTGTCCCGGTCCCGTTCCTGTTTCCCTGTTCCTGTTCTGTCCCATCCTGTTCTGTCCTGTCCTGTTCTGCCTTGTCCTGTTCTGGTCCCTATCCGTGTGTCCTGTCCCCGTTCTGTCCTGTCCTGTTCTGTCCCTCCTGTCCTGTCTCTTGTTTCCTGTCCTGTTCTGTCCCTGTCCTGTTCTGTCCCGCCTGCTGTGTGATCCGTTCTGTTCTGTCCCATCCTGTTCTGTCCTTCCTGTCCTGTTTTCCTGTCCGCTTGTCCCGTCGTCCTTTCTGTCCCGTCTCCGTTCGTGTCCCATCCTTTGTCTATCCCATCCTGTCTGTTCTGTTCCCGTCCGTCTGTGTTCGGTCCCGTCCGTTCTGGTTCTCCTGTTTCCTGTTCTGTGCGCTTCCTGTCTGTCCTGTTCGTTCCTCCTGTCTGTTCTGTCCGTCCCTGTTCTGTTCTGTTCCCCTGTTCCTTGTTCCTGTCCTGTTCTGGTCCTCTTCTGGTTACCCTCCTTCCTGTTCCTTCACCCGCGGTCCTCTGTTCTTGTCCCGTCCGTGGTCCCATCCTGTCCTGTCTCCCAATTCTGTCCTGTTCTGCCCGTCCTGTCCCGTCCTGTTCTGTCCCATCCTGTCCTGTCTCTTTCCTTGTTCTGTCTGTCCGCCGCCTGTCCTATTCTGTTCCCCATCCTGTTGGGTTTCCCACCTTGTCCTTGTTCTGTCCGTCCTAACTGCTGTTCTGTCCTTGTTCCGTTCTGTCCCGCTGGTTCTGTCCTTGTCGGTCCCGTCTTGTTCGTCGCCTTCTTCCTGTTGTCCTGTCTTTGTTCGTGTTCTCCTCTGCTTCTGTTCTGTCCCTCTTTGTACGTCTGTCTTCCGTCCGTCTGTTCTGTCCTGTTCTTGCCCTTCCTTCGTCCTGTCCTGTCTGTCCTGTTATTCCCGTCCTGTCTTCGTTGTTCTGTCCTTCCTGTTCTGTTCTGTCGTCCTGTCTTTCTGTCCTGCGTCCCGTCCTGTTCTGTCCTGTTCCTCTGTCCTGTCTCTTCGTTCCTGTTCTGTCTCGTCTTCCGGGTCTGTCTGTCTCGTACTTTCGTCTCTGTCCTGTTCTGTCACTCTGTCCTGCCTGTCTGTCTCCTTTCGCGTTCCTGTTTGCTCTGGTTCGTCTGGTATGTTCCGCATCTGTGCTGTCTGTCCCGTTGTTCGTGTCCCGCGCTTTCTGTCTCCGTCTGGTTCTGTTCTGTCCTGTCTGGCTTCATCGCGTCCTCTGTGTCCTGTCCTTCTCGTCCTGTTTTTGTCCGTCCTGTTCTGTCTGTCCTCCGTGTTCTGTTTCCGTTCGCGTCCTGTTCTGTCCCGTCCTCGTTTCTTTCCTGTCTGTTATGTCCCGTCCGGTTCTGTTCCGTCCTCCCTGTTCTGTCCTGGTCCTGTTCTGGTTCCTGTTCTGTTGCCGTGTCCTGTCCTGTTTCTGTTCCCGTCCATGCTTCGTGTCCGTCCTGTTCTGTTTCCGTTGCCTTGGCGCTGTTCTGCTCCCGTCCTGGTTTTGTCCTGGTTTCCCGTCCTGTTCTGTTCCGTCCTTGTGCCCGTTCTGTCCCGTCCTGTTTTGTCCCGTCCTGTTCTGTCCTGTCCCGTCCTGTTCTGTCTTGTCCTGCCTGCTCCATAGTGTCTTTGTTTTCCTCGTAGGTCTACTCTGTGGGTTATCACCCTATGGAGAGATGTCCCAACTAAGCATCGTCAACCTGCTGTCTTACAATACATCTACTGTACAAACCTAACACCACTGCATGACTGATAAGGGCCTTTTTATGTATCTACACAGTATACCAAATGCAGTATACTAAATGGGGGGACTAATAATTTCAATGATCAACAAATTATCAACATTTTAATCAAAGTCAGTAATTCAAATACGAAACCAGTCAGATCAAGTCTGGGCCTGTGTGTCTATCAAGTGTTTACTCTTCTCACTCGCTTCTCCTCATCCCCCCCTCCTCCTCCTACTCCCCCTCCTCCTCCTCCTCCTCCTTCAGACCTCAAGATGTTCCCAACTTCCCACACATCCAGGCTCTTGTGGGTTTTGGCAGGGGCCGGGATAAGGGGGCCTGGGGGACAAGCCGGTTGACGTCGCCCTCGGCTGGTTCTTGTGTCCAGCAGCTTGAGGACATGATGTCCCCTTCCTTCCCTTCCCTCCCGTTCCCTCTTTCTTCCCATTTAGGAGTCCCCAACTCTCTCTCCCCTCTTCTTGTATCCTCGCCGCTCTTCCTTTGTGGCATGGGAACAAATAGAACAGAAAACAAGAACTAGACAACCATTCCATATAGGATCCTACCAGCCACCACAAATACATGTTGATGATAAAAACCAACCAGCAAACCAAATAACAATTTACTAAAACTAAATACCTATTCCTTGAAATGTTTCCCAGAGCTATGATATCAAAGATCAATATCATACATGCTTTTTCTCTCTTGTTGCTTTTTGCTTATTATTTACAAATTCCTCTGTACTCAGAGCTCCATTTAGATGAAGCTGCTGTGGGGGCGAAACTAATGTGATGTCTGTTGTATAAACTCTGTTTATGGTGCATCAACATACTCTAACAAACATGTCTAGAATATGGAGGCTTGGCTGATGTCGTCATAGTCACAGTAAGGTGAAAACAGGTGCCCATCCTTGAGAAGCAAGCAGAATGTCTTSTTGGTTTGAACATTAACMCATTTTGAAAGGTAATCTAGACTCTTCTCTATTTCAAAACAGCTTGATGTTAGGATCTGTTATGGATGAATTTGATCATCTACCCAGATACATAAGTAATGGAACATTTTCATATTAGAGAGAGTAGATGTGTACTGTACAATGGTCATACTGTGAATGTTGTCTTTGGCCAAAGTGTCATATTTGAATCATCTAGAATACATACTCTGCACGATACGATATACTTTATTGTCCATTAAATGAAAATTCCTTTTGTGAAGTCGGCATACAAATACACAAAACAATACACTATAATACCTGTTAGCACAGTCCTGCCCTGCTCTTTCCTGTCCTGTTCTGTCCTGGTCTGTCCTGTGGTGTCCCGTCCCGCTCCATTGTGTCTATGTTCTCCTCCGTCTGTTTGTCTACTCTGTGGGTTGGCACCCTATGGTTGGCATGGGTCAGGACTGGTTTGTGTAATCATATGGATGTAATTATAGAGGTGGTCAATGCTTAGTCAGAGTTAGTGTGTCTGGGTACAGCAGCCCACAGCAGCCGTGGTCTGGGCACCAGGTCTGTTGTTTCAAACCAGCTCTTTGGTGGCTGATCTGCTGACTGCTGGCATCATAGTATCCCTGGGGAAGGAAAGAAGACAAGGAAAAAGGAAACGAGGGAAAGGAAGACAGTTGAAAGAATAGCAGAATAACATTCTGTCATTTGCTGTTATTCTGAACAAGAATAGCCTATACACAGTGCATTTGGAAAGTATTCAGACCCCTTGACTTTTTCCACATTTTGTTACGTTACAGCCTTATTCTAAAATGGATTCAATATTTTTTTCCCTCATCCATCTACACACAATACCCCATAATGACAAAGAAAAAACTTATTTTTTTTTAAAAATATTTTTTTTTATTTATTTAAAACAAAAAACAGAAATATCACATTTAGATAAGTATTCAGACCCTTTACTCAGTACATAGTTGAAGCACCTTTGGCAGTAATTACAGCATCGAGTCATCTTGGGTATGACGCTACACGCTTGGCACACCTGTATTTGGAGAGTTACTCCCATTCTTCTCTACAGATCCTCTCAAGCTCTGTCAGGTTGGATGGGGAGCATTGCTGCACAGCTATTTTCAGGTCTCTCCAGAGATGTTCGATAGGGTTTAAGTCCAAGCTTTAGCAGGGCCACTCAAGCACATTCAGAGACTTGTCCCAAAGCCACTCCTGCGTTGTCTTGGCTGTGGGCTCAGGGTCATTGTCATGTTGGAAGGTGAACCTTTGCCCCAGTCTGAGGTCCAGAGCACTCTAAAGCAGGTTTTCATCAAGGATCTCTCTTTACTTTGCTCCATTCATCTTTCCTCGATCCTGACTAGTCTCCCAGGCCCTCCTGCTGAAAAACATCCCCACAGCATGATGTTGCCACCACCATGCTTCAAAGTAGGGATGGTGCCAGGTTTCCKCCAGACGTGACGCTTGGCATTCAGGCCAAAGAGTTTAATCTTGGTTTCATCAGACCAGATAATCTTGTTTCTCATGGTCTGAGAGTCTTCAGGTGCCTTTTGGCAAACTCCAAGCGGGTTATCATGTGCCTTACTGAGAAGTCGCTTTCGTCTGGCCACTCTACCCTAAAGGCCTGATTGGTAGAGTGCAGAGATGGTTGTGTTCTGGAAGGTTCTCCCATCTCCACAGAGGAACTCTGGAGCTCTGTCAAGAGTGTGCAAAGCTGTCATCAAGGCAAGGGTGGCTATTTGAGGAATCTCAAATATAAAATATATTTTGATTTGTTTAACACTTTATTGGTTACTACATGATTCCTTATGTGTTATTTCATAGTTTTGATGTCTTC
>NW_019942780.1:77459-110507 GCF_002910315.2 Salvelinus sp. IW2-2015 | reverse complement strand
GAATTGCTGCAAAGAAACCACTACTAAAGGACACCAATAAGAAGAAGAGACTTACTTGGGCCAAGAAACACGAGCAATGGACATTAGACCGGTGGAAATCTGTCCTTTGGTCTGGAGTCCAAATTTGAGATTTTTGGTTCCAACCGCCGTGTCTTTGTGTTACACGGTGTGGGTGAACGGATGATCTCTGCATGTGTATTTCCCACCGTAAAGCATGGAGGAGGAGGTGTTATGGTGTGGGGGTGCTTTGCTGGTGACACTGTCTGTGATTTATTTAGAATTCAAGGCCCACTTAACCAGCATGGCTACCACACCATTCTGCAGCAATACGCCATCCCATCTGGTTTAGGCTTAGTGGGACTATCATTTGTTTTTCAACAGGACAATGACCCAACACACCTTCAGGCTGTGTAAGGGCTATTTGACCAATAAGGAGAGTGATGGAGTGCTGCATCAGATGACCTGGCCTCCACAATCCCCCGACCTCGTCCAAATTGAGATGGTTTGGGATGGGTCAGACCGCAGAGTGAAGGAAAAGCAGCCAGCAAGTGCTTAGCACATGTGGGAACTCCTTCAAGACTGTTGGAAAAGCATTCCAGGTAAAGCTGGTTGAGAGAATGCCAAGAGTGTGCAAAGCTGTCATCAAGGCAAGGGTGGCTATTAAAGGAATCTCAAATATAAAATATATTTTGATTTGTTTAACACTTTATTGGTTACTACATGATTCCTTATGTGTTATTTCATAGTTTTGATGTCTTCACTATTATTCTACGATGTAGAAAATAGTAMAAATAAAGAAAAACCCTTGAATGAGTAGGTGTTTTAAAACTTTTGAGTTGTGTATAAGCTGTTGTGACCAGTTGAAACCAGTTGTGTTCTGTTTTGCTCTGTTCCATTCTGTCTCCTCAGTYCAGATGGGGAATCAGAGTCTAGAGGGAGTGCACTCTTAGAGAAGAAGGTTCCAAAAGGGTTCTGCAGTTGTCCCCATAGGAGAACCCTTTTTGGTTCCAGGTGAACTCTTTTCGATCCAGGTAYAACTATTTTGGGTTCCATGTAGAACCTTCTGTGGTGAGGGTTCTACATGGAACCCAAAAAGGTTATTCCTTGAATCAAAAKKGGTTCTTCAAAGGGTTCWCCTATGGGGACAGCCGAATAACCCTTTTTGGTTGAAATAATTGGTTCTGATATGTCTCTGTCTGCCTCTTTGTGCCAGACGGGGTCAGGGTCCTGTGGGGGAATTGAGAAGGGGAGTAGGGCARATGTTTTCGGGTCATAAGGGGTTGAGTGCCAAATAATGGGTAAATAAGGGCTCCTTGCATGTGTATAAATCACAAGAAGTCTTGGCTTCATAATCGACTTACSAAACTGGCCAATGCCTTCTAATTGTTTGTCCATTTCCTCTCTATCTTCCTCTCTCGCCCTCTCATCTTCAGCTCGTGTCCTCTTTTAGCTTTCTTGGCTTTCTCTTATTCAGCCTCATTCTGTTTGTGTGTAAGTCACATGAGAAGTGGCAGTCAAAGAATGCCCCTTTCCATCTCTCTTTCCCTTTTTGTCTCTGTAAACTCTTTCTCTGTTTTTCCATTTCCCTTCATTCTCTCCCCCCCACACACGTTGTCCTGCCTAGTCTTATTTTATAACAGAGCTACCTGACATAGGAGCCTGGCAGGTAGCCTAGTGTTTAGAGCGTTGGGCCAATAACCGAAAGGTTGCTGGATCGAATCCCTGAGCTGACAAGGTAAAGATCTGTCCTTCTGCCCCTGAGCAAGGCAGTTAACCCACTGTTCCCCGGTCGCCGAAGACGTGGATGTCGATTATGGCAGTCCCCCGCACCTCTCTGATTCAKAGGGGTTGGATTAAATGCGGAAGACACATTTCAGTTGTACAACTGACTAGGTATCCCAATGGACTTTTCTTATGTGCAGTATTCCTCCATCATACAACAGCCTCTCTGTTTTTCTCACTCTTTTTCAGCTTGTTTTCAGCTTGTTTTCCTCTTGAGGAAAGAATCTATATTTATCCCCTTCTAGTGCTAGTAAGGGTGTTTATCTGGAAAGTTAGGTAACAATTACCACAAAGCTGCTCGGTGGCAACAAAAGATTATGAGCTTAAACTGATCTTGTTCTACTACTACACGAAAGCAGCAACTCACTCCAGTCCACTCCAGCCCCAGACATCAGGTTTTCCATCTGTATGTCTTACGGTCACCACAGGGCTCACTGTGACCTCTCACCTGCCCCTGATGCACACTTCTGTTAGTTCTGAGCTGGCTGCCTGTGTCTAACACAACTAATGAAAGCTATCTCCTCTCTTTATCCCTCCTCTCTATCTATCAGTATCTTCCTCTCCCTATGCTTCTGACAGCCTTGCAAAAACTTRATGTCAGTTATTTACAGGTTTAACAGACCAGTGATTCTGCTTACGTATCACAGTTATTAAAGTGAATCATTCCTATTGAGTTTACCGGATGTACAGTTTTTGTGCTTAATCAAGGGATTCTTCATTGCTTTCCATTATGTAACTCTGGGTTAAGTTGGGTTAGGGCTTTGATACATGTGAACTTCTCAGTTGTCTGCCTTCTTCATTAACTGTTGGCCAGTATTGAATTACCAGAACCCAGATCATTAAGACTTCATAGGCTACTTGACCAATGACTACTTGATCAATAACAGAAAAACATGTCTAATTTCCCAAAAGTTTTATTGCTTATTTGTWTTGTTTTGACTTATGTGATTATACAAAAAATATACAAAATATCATGTGAAAGAAATTGTTGCTTAATAAAAKAAATTAAATAAAGAATGGAAAATAACTTGAGAAACTGACTACTGTATGATGTTTCCATGGGCAACACATGAAACAGAAGCAAGAGTTACAACTATGACATGGCAGTTTTGAGATTAAAGAACTACAATGACTATGATTGATATGGCACATTGGATTGATTTGAACATATCAAAAGTAGACAATATGCTTCAAACACAAGAGGGAAAGCTCCTGGCAGATAGGAAGTAAAAAAAAAAAAAAAGTTGTGTAGTAAGTGATTGGCAGTCCTGGTGCTGGTATGTCATCAGTAGTACTGAGCGAATAACCGAAATGTTGGTTATTTTTTGTTTTTTTAAACAACTTATTGAACGACGTCGGTTAAATGATTTGAATTCCATTTAGTTTGGGTTTTTTCTGTGAGCTCAATGTGCAGTTTCTGTAGAGATAAATCAGATCAAGCCTGAACTGTGCGATGTAATAGGGAGTTGTAGTTTTTAACAGGCCAATATTATACATAGTTTAGCGCAGAAAACGTCTTAATTAATTACAATGACCATAATCCATTGCGTGCCTGCTTAAACTTGTCCGGKCTGTGCGGAGCAAGACACGAAGACTGGGAGACAGAGAAGAGAACGTGCGTGCTATCGAGAGGGATAGAAAGCAGTTGCTTCGCGAGCCTGAAAATACATGATCTAAGTATGATAGTTGGTATTCAGCAGTCATAAAAGTATGCCTTCTTTACTTTGAAGAACTACTCAAATAGTGATTTTGTCAGACAGCAGCTCTACAGAGATGATGACTTGGAATGAAATAATAAAGTCATCAATAAAACAAATGTAATATACACAACAACTGAAATATTTTATTAAAGTGAATAAATGATAGTTAATAAGTGATAAGCAGTAATGGACAGTCACTACCATCATGGGACTTCTATTCATTGTTTGATTCTGTGTTGTTACAGCATTCAACACACATAACGTATAGTGTATTATATAATCGAACGCAAAATCAAAAAACGTGATCATTTTTTATAATCGAATCGAACCGAAACTGAACCGACCTGAAAAAGCACTAATGGCTCAGCACTAGTTGTCATGAACATAGGCTGTGGCATTGCAGGGCAGTCCTCTCTACTTCTTCTCTCTCTCCATCTCACAATCCACCATCATCCTGCAAAAATAAAACAGAAACAATTATGCATGTGTTCATAATCCCTTCTTAAAAAGGCAACCTCAGATTCAGGGTTTTGTGGTTTCTGGAAGAAGAGTCATTCAGATCTTGTTATCATCGTTAATGTTTGATATTTTATACATCACTGATTTGACACAGTGATTCAACACGAGTCAATGGATATGAATATATATGCAAGTGTCCGAAATGGCATCCTATTCCCTAGGGCGCCATAGACTCTGGTCAAAAATAGTGCACTATATAAGGAATAGGGTGCCATTTGGGATGCAGAGGCGAGGGAGGTGAGTGAATAAAGGTACACAACACGATCACGTACAGGGCCTACTCTTACTGTATGTTCACTCAGCAACTACATCTCAGCTTAATCTTGAACCACCCATTGATTTATTCATTTTAGCCTGTATTTCCATCAAATTAGGCTTATTTTTTATCTTTATTTAACTAGGCAASTCAGTTARGAACACATTCTTATTTACAATGAAAGCCTAGGAACAGTGGGTTAACTGCCTTGTTCAGAGGCAGAATGACAGATTTTTACCTTGTCAGCTCTGGGATTTGATCTAGCAACCTTTCATTTACTGGCCCAACGCTCTAACCACTAGGCTACCTGTGTTGGGTCATCAGATGCTACTCAGGTAATAGTAACCTTTCATGTATGCTTGTTAGAGTGGTTTCTGTGTAATGTTTTCACATGACCCTTACCCAACTATTCAGACATGTTGTGCTATACTGTAAATGTTACATTTCTTATAAATGGCATTATTTTACTTCAGAACAAAAACTCAACACTCCTCTACTCAACTGTCAAATGTTACAGCAGCATTATTACTTCTGCAGAAACACTGGGTCAGCCATATAATATAATGACTTCTAATGAATCAACAATCATTTCAAATCAATTGATAATCAGATGAATTTGTTGAATTACCTCCTTGTCATCACGGCAGTCCCCACAGAAACAGCCAATGCAGCCGTTGACCACCTGGACGCCACAGTGATACATTACATTTTTCATTTTTTATTTCACCTTTATTTAACCAGGTWGGCTAGTTGAGAACAAGTTCTCATTTACAACTGCGACCTGGCCAAGATAAAGCAAAGCAGTGATGCACAAACAACAACACAGAGTTACACATGGAATAAACAAACATACAGTCAATAATAGAGTCGAAWAAAAGTCTATATACAGTGTGTGCAAATGAGGTAGAATACCGGAGGTAAGGCAATAAATAGGCCATAGTGGCAAAATAATTACAATATAACAGTTAAACACTGGAGTGATAGATGTGCAGAAGGTGAGTGTACGAGTAGAGATGCTGGGGTGCAAAGGAGCAAAAATTACATGCATCATTATGACAGTATGTCTATGCCCCAAAATGCACCTTATTCCCTTTATAGTGCACTACTTGTGACCAGGGCCCATAGAGTTCTGGTCAAAAGTAGTGCACTAGTATATAGGGAATAGGGTACCATTTGGGACATARCCTATGTGTTCTATTCAATTCTCTGACCTGGATGCCACAGAGGATGAGTTGCAGGCCCCCCAGGCCCAGCGTGATGGAGAAGAGGACCAGGTGCCACAGGGCCGCATTGGCAGGGATCACACACAGGTCCCACAGGGAGTGGTCAAACAGGTAACTGCTGTTCCCACTATAGAGGAGGGGGAAGGGGGAGAGGGGGATGGGGGGAGGGAGGAAGAAAGGGGTGAAAAGGGACAGGGATGGATGAGAGTGGTTTAGGGATAAGAGGGAAGAGAGGGAGAGTAGAGAGGAAATGCAAAGGAAGGTTAGAGCAATGATGTAGTCCAATGTGTTTTACATAGATACATTATGAACAGAGGGGAGAAAGTAAAGTATTGAGGGAAAGTAAAGATTAAGAGGCAGGTTCAGTGAAGAGAGGAGAAGTTGAAAAGATGGCCAGAGAAGAGAGATATTATTCAGTAAGTAGCAAAAGGGAGGACAGGTTAATTAAAACAATGCAGACATCTGTCATTATCATGTATTCAGTAATCAGCTGTCAAACGTGATTCCCTTCAACCACAGCATTATCTT
Source organism: Salvelinus sp. IW2-2015 (assembly GCF_002910315.2). Lineage (NCBI taxonomy): Eukaryota > Metazoa > Chordata > Actinopteri > Salmoniformes > Salmonidae > Salvelinus > Salvelinus sp. IW2-2015. Next base: position 104,499 of record NW_019942780.1, on the reverse strand, counting down.
TGACTCTGACTGCCCGTGCATGTACACCACAGAAACGCCAACATCCTTCTGTTTATTATTTCCACCATAAACGTGTTGCAACTCTGTCATGATGCCATTTAGCTGTTTGATATGTTATTAACTATGTGACCTGACCAGGACAAACGACGGGCCTGGGCCTGGTTTAGTTGAGGTGGTCAAKAAACATTCAGAGCCCTAGTGCTCCCTGACTGACTCTGTTAGACCACTCCCTGTGAGACCTGTGTGTGACCCCTGTCAATGTGGCCCTGTGGCACCTTGGCCTCTTCTCCATCACGCTGGGTGAGGGCAAGATAGCGCCGACAGATAGGGCAGCTCTGCTTCTAGCTCCTAAGCAACTTTGCAGTATTTTGTTTTTGTGTGTGTTATTTCTTACATTATTAGCCCAGCAAATGTTGTGTTTTTAAATCTTGCCAGAAATAACTTTTGGATATCAAAGCGGCGGTAACTCACCARCATTAAGACCGGGAATATGACTTTCCTGATATGGATCCTTTGTTCGTACCCTCCAGGGCAATTGAACTGATTCCAGAGGCTGATCCAAAACATGCCGGCGGAGAAGAAGTATTCGGAGTGGACTTCTAGTCTGACTCAGGAGGCGCGCACATCATCCCCCGCTTCCGAGTATATTACTCASTTATGTTCAGTCTCTGGATAATAAAGTAGAAAAGCTCAGGGCGAGAATCTCCTTCCTGAGAGACATCAGGGATTGTATCATACTCTGTTTCACGGAAACATGGCTTTCCTGGGATATACTGTCTTTGTCCATACAGCCAGCTGGGTTCTCAGTACATTGCGCAGACACGAATAAAGAACTCTCCGGGAATAAGCAAGGTGGATGTGTATGTTTCATGATTAACTACTCATGGTGTGATTGTGATAACATACAGGAACTCATGTCCTTTTGTTCACCCGATCTAGAATACCTCACAATCAAATGCCGACCGTATTACCTAACAAGAGAATTCTCTTCGGTTATAGTCACAGCTGTGTATACTCCCCCTCAAGCCGATACCACGACGGCCCTCAAAGAACTTCACTGGACTGTATGCAAACTGGAAACYACATATCCTGAGGATGCATTTATTGTAGCTGGGGATTTTAACAAAGCAAATTTGAGGAAAACGCTACCGAAGTTCTACCAAGACCTTGACTGTAGCATTCACTCTACAAAAACATTAGACCACTGCTACTCAGATTTTTCCTCCCTCCCTCGGMAAATCTGACCACGACTCCATTTTGATCCTCCCTAGCTATAGGCAGAAACTCAAACAGGAAATTCTTCTTCTTCTGTGGGTTTTATGGCGGCTATATCCCAAAAAGATGTATTGCCGCCACCAACTGGACGGGTTGAAACCAAAACAAGGTGAAAAGAAAATCCAATGTGGGGCATTCGAAAGACGTGGCTTCATGGTTCCCACCACAATTGCAACATGCCACATTTTCATCACTTTTATAGCACATAATATGATCTTTTCCACAACTTGGACATCTCGGCTCCTCCCTTCTGCAAACACTTGAAACATGTCCAAAAGCTTTACAATGATCTCACTGCATTGGTCTTGGGGTAAATGCTCTGTCACTCAGTGGCGGATTTAGGTATAGGCGACACCAAAACTGTGGGTCAATTAACCTTGTCGGAGTGGGCGCCCTGATTCTAGTTTGTGAGCTAGGCAGGCTACTGCCTGGGAAGGTCTTCCACTCAGAAGTACGAGATGGGGAGGTGGGAGGGGGTAGGTTGACTTCAGGTCTCCCTACTGGAAGCCCGAGGTAGAGGGAGCGGGGGAATCTATCAAATAGCGCACCTCTAACTTTGTACAGTACTAATGCAATTAGTAAAATCAGTCACACTACGAAATGCTACCAAATTAACCACAATTCATTCATAATACTGTGAATATATAGTTTCACAGACATATTGTTGCTATTTTTTGGGGGTTTGTGTGAAATCGTAAAGAATAATATAAACCGGTCTGCACACCACCAAGGTGAATTGGTTTAGTCTTGACTCTTGGTTGACAGTGTTGGGGGATGGATAATGTACTGATTCTTGATTGCCAAATCAACACAAATTGGTTTCTATTTGTCTTTGTTACTTCTTTTTGATATTTATGAGTCTTATTTTTGTATATAGTTTTATATTTATTTAGTTTTAAATGTTATGATTATTTATTTGTGTTGTTCCAAATGTCTGAATAAAAATGACAGTTAGTGCAGAATGGTGCTTTTATGGGGGGTTGGCGGGGCTGAAAGGGGGGTTCGCCCAGGGAGCCATACAGGCTAGAGCCGTCACTGCTGTCACCCACAATAACATCTGCTAAACATGTGTATGTGACCAATACAATTTGATTTGATTTTGATCTGGGTTGAGGGTTGAGGTGTCTGCTACTTACCCACTAGTCTATTCTGCCATCAACTGGCTGTTGTCAATATTGCAGTTAATACCCACTTTAAGAGAGRGATGGAGGGAGGGAGAGAGCGATAGAAAGAGAGAGCGACTCACCCTGGTAGGTCCTCAAAGGGGTATTCCCATTTTCCACTAGCAACCTGACATTTAGGTCCAATGGCCAGTCCCGCTGAAGAGACACTGGTGCAGTAGATCGCTCCGACCAAACCAAAAGCAGCCGAGAAGACAGAGTTCAGCATCTGTTGGAGACACACACACATACTTAATATCCTCCTTTTCTACCTCTCCTTCACTCACATCAATTTCCTGAGTTTCACTTTTTTTTCTTCTTCCGAGCTGCTCCACACTGATAACCTTATGCGTAACCCTAACCTTAAATTAAGACCAAAAAGCAATCCCAACAAATCATGAAATTTGACAATATAGCCAATTTGACTTTGTGGCTGTGCTATCTATTGGAAACCCTACTCACTCTGCAACGGTTTCCGCAGCAACCATTTCCGCAGCAACCCTTACCCCCGGCCCTGATAGCCGAACAGCTGGGGCACAGCATCTGAAAAGAACACAGACAGACAGAATAACTTGAACTCTACTAAGCTGTATATCATCATCATACTTCAACTATCACAACATGCACTAAAACACAGAGAAAATATTGCTGTGAAAAAAAACGCTTGATTGTATGGGTAGTTCTTGAGCTCTTTGCTCACGTTCCAGTATGTGTGTGAGTGCGTRCACGTGTGCATGTCGTGAATGCGTGTGCATATTTGTGTTTGTGAATGTAGTGCACGCGAGTCCTCTTATCTTCTACGCAAATATTTGTCAATCCTGTATCCATTTTCCTTCTCTCGTTCCAAAGGGCAAGAACTGACTGGGATGGATGGGACTGGGAGTAAGAGGGAGGGCTAACATACAGTACAGAACAGCAGTGGGTTGGCTTGAACCACTAGAGCTGTTCACATTTCCTCCAGGTAATAATGAATACACTGTTAATAAAGACACACCCTGTTATCGGCCCCGAAACGTCCTTATCATCACATCATCACTATTATATCACAGGGTACATAAAACAGATTGCATAGTTTCCACTGACAAGGCTATCAAAGTGGATATTCTGATAGCTGCAACATGGTAGTATCCTGACCAAAGATTTGTTGGCCATGGCATATCAAAAGTGATGATGGAAACTGACTATCTATCTGTTTCCCACTACTGGCATGTACTTCCCTTTGCCGAACTGGTGCAAGTGTGGCTCTGTTCAGTGTAGTGTTTGAGAGAGGTATGCTTTTGATATCACAATGCATGCATCCTGGGAGTGGAGGACAAATAGAGTGGGGGAAGTACAATAGGTTCCCCACTGTAATTAGTCAACCATTAATCAGTTACTCTCCATTGGTGATAATACAGTAGAAACGGGAACCTCTTCCTCCTTTTCTGCCATAATCTTTCATCTTTATTCATACCAAATCCTTCCAGAATTGTACTTCTATTACTGAATATAAACATTCTGGAAATGCCTTGATCCAGCCAAAGATGTATACATTATTACACAGGTGTTTCCATGTCTTTTACAAGGGAGACCTGTCCCAAGACGACAGCTATAGCCCTGTCGTCTTTGTACACTCTCAGAAAAAAGGGTTCCAAACGTGTTCGTCGGCTGTCCCAATGTGAGAACCCATTGAAGAACCCTTTTGGATTCCAGGTCAAACCCTTTTGGGTCCCATGTAGAACGAACCCTCTGTAGAACCTTTTTTTCTCCATGAGCGTACAGGTGAATGAGTATTACAAGGTGTCCATCTATGCTCAGTCAATATACTCACGAATATTCCCCCTCCGATGAGGCCACCCATGAGCCAGACCTGCAGGGAGACATGACTGCTGTCCTGCTGCTTTCCGTCGGGGAAGAACAGGAGGATGTTGGAGATGATGCAGGCGAACGCCGAGGGCAACAGGATCAGGCCCACCAGACGAGAACACTTCCCCGTGCAACACATACTGTCTTTACTCCGTCACCAGATAGCTCAGTGWTACTGCAGGTAGGGTATGACAGAGACAGTGGAAAGTAGACCCAGACTGAAGAAGAGATGGTAGATAGAAAAGAGGAGGGGAAAAGACTTCACGATCAAGACAGACTGACACACACAGCAGGAGGAAGAAGGGAAGAAGAGGCTGAGATGRCGGGGCTGTTGTTGGTCTCAGGAGCCACTGTGTCCAGTATATTCCACTGTGCTGGACAATAAATCGTCTCTTTCTCTTCAGCCCTTCAGTTCTTGGTGTAGACCACTGGAAGCGGAACACAGGTCCCTTGCCGGCCTGTGGAATGGAACTAAACAGAACAGAACTAAATCAGGAGTCAATTCTAGAATTGCCCTTTGATACCTGCACATGTGTGTACTCTGGCTGTTGGTATCAGTGACATTTATGGTTTGTTAACACAGAGAGGGGGGTTGGTGGACTGGCCGGGGGATTCTGTCTCTCCCTCACTGAACGGAGGCTGATCAATCTCACAGGGATGTGTAGGGGAAAGCACAAGCACACTAACGACGACACAGAGGAGAAGATAGCAAAATTCACATTAAAATACTAGAATCCAACTAACTTAATCTGCCTGACAGGTTATATCATCAATGGAAACTAGTCACCTTTAGAATTTTCATTTTATGGTTGTTGTATCAATTGACGTGTTTGATTAGTGTTCTCAGTGATGTGGCTTTATTACTGAGTGTCATAGTGCAGGGTATTAATAACACCGACCATTTCTCACATGTTGAGACTCTTTCTACTTACATCCAGCTGTGGTCTGGACCAGGGAGCTCTCCTTTGGCTGGAAAGGCTGTCTTGAGTGTGGCCCCTATATGGGATATCCAATACACTGACCTTCTCTGACATTCACTGTATATTACAGTGATGTTACAGTGAATGACAGTGGACATCAGACAGGTGTGAGTGCAGGCATGTTAAAATCCCAAACAGTACAGGATGAATACGGTGGTGAAGCCGTGGGACAGCTGAGGGAGGAAGTCACCAAATCATGAACTAATTGCTTAAGAAACTGACACAAGGCAGATCTTAGCTAACATTTGCCAGCTAGCTAACGTTAGCCACTTAGCCACCTAGCTAAAATTCATAACATATTTTGCACGTTTTGCAAATTGGTAACATATAATACAAATTGCAATTCGTAACATATCCTATGAAATTGGTGATGGACATGCACAAATTCATACATACCATATGAAATGTAACATATCATACTAAATGGAGTGTTAATTAATCAGGCTAAAACCTACTGTGATTAACCGTGTATTATGACCCTGTGAGCAGTGAATTTGCATGTTTGTACAATTGCGTTTCATTGGGCTAGGCCCGGTTTGCAGTGAAGTGGTAGTAGGACCTTGGATGTTGAGTTCTCCTTAACCGTACACCTCTTTAGTATGTGTAGTGTCACTTTTTAGCAATGGTGGGAAAAGTACCCAATTGTCATACTTGAGTAAAAGTAAAGATACCTTCAAAGAAAATGTAAAAGTTGAAAGTCACCCAGTAAAATACTACTTGAGTACATTTACATTTGAGTAATTTAGCAGATGCTCTTATCCAGAGCAACTTACAGTTAGTGCGTTCATCTTAAGATAACTAGGTGGGACAACCACATATCACAGGCATAGAAAGTGCAAGTGCTGGTTAAGTGTGTGGGGGGGGTTCGAGGTGAGGAGGAGGATTATTTAAGATACTGAAGAGGTAGGGTTTCAGATGTTTTCGAAAGATGGGCAGGGATTCTGCTGTCCTAGCTTCAGGGGGAAGCTGGTTCCACCATTGGGGTGCCAGGACAGAGAAGAGCTTGGACTGGGCTGAGCGGGAGGTGTCCTCCCGTAGGGGTGGCAGGGCCAAGAGACCCGAGGTGGCAGAACAGAGTGCTCAGGTTGGGATGTAGGGTTTGAGCATAGCCTGAAGGTGGGGAGGACAGTTCCTCTTCCTGCTCTGCAGGTAAGCACCATGGTCTTGTAGTGGATGTGAGCTTCAACTGGAAGCCAGTGGAGTGTGCGCATTTCTAATTTCCCGCAGTTCTATTAACGATGGTGAGGGCAGGTGTTCGCCCGGCGTTAGCAAAGGACACTATCTACCGGTGTCACTGGCTCTAGCTAACAATAACAACAACRAAGCTATATACAGGGGGTACCCGTACTGAGACAATGTGCTGGGGTACAGGTTAGTCRAGGTAATATGTACAGTTGAAGTCGGAAGTTTACATACACTTAGGTTGGAGTCATTAAAACTCATTTTTCAACCACACCACAAATGTCTTGTTAACAAACTCTAGTTTTGGCAAGTCTGTTAGGACATCTACTTTGTGCATGACACAAGTAATTTTTCCAACAATTGTTTACAGACAGATTATTTCACTTATAATTCACTGTTTCACAGTTTCAGTGGGTCAGAAGTATACATACACTAAGTTGACTGTGCCTTTAAACAGATTGGAAAATTCCAGAAATTATGTCATGGCTTTAGAAGCTTCTGATAGGCTAATTGACATCATTTGAGTCAATTGGAGGTGTACCTGTGGATGTATTTCAAGGCCTACCTTCAAACATCATGGGAAAATMAAAAGATTCTAGACCTACACAAGTCTGGTTCATCCTTGGGAGCAATTTCCAAACGCCTGAAGGTACCACGTTCATCTGTACAAACAATAGTACGCAAGTATAAACAACATGGAACCACGCAGCTGTCATACCACTCAGGAAGGAGACGCGTTCTGTCTCCTAGAGATGAACGTACTTTGGTGCGAAAAGTGCAAATCAATCCCAGAACAACAGCAAAGGACCTTGTGAAGATGCTGGAGGAAACAGGTACAAAATGAGCTATATCCACAGTAAAACGACATAACCTGAAAGGCCGCTCAGCAAGGAAGAAGTCACTACTCCAAAACCGCCATAAAAAAGCCAGACTACGGTTTGTTACTGCACATGGGGACAAAGATCGTACTTTTTGTAGAAATGTCCTCTGGTCTGATGAAACAAAAATAGAACTGTTTGGCCATAACAACCATTGTTATGTTTGGAGGAAAAAGGGGAAGCTTGCAAGCCGAAGATCACCATCCCAACCGTGAAGCACAGGGGTGGCAGCATCATGTATTTTTCTGCAGGAGGGACTGGTGCACTTCACAAAATAGATGGCAACATGAGGCAGGAAAGTTATGTGGATATATTGAAGCAACATCTGAAGACATCAGTCAGGAAGTTAAAGCTTAGTCGCAAATGGGTCTTCCAAATGGACAATGACCCCAAGCATACTTCCAAAGTTGTGGCAAAATGGCTTAAGGACAACAAAGTCAAGGTATTGGAGTGGCCATCACAAAGCCCTGACCTCAATCCCATAGAAAATGTGTTAGAACTGAAAAAGTGTGTGCGTGCAAAGAGGCCTACAAACCTGACTCAGTTACACAAGCTCTGTCAGGAGGAATGGGACAAAATTCACCCAACTTATTGTGGGAAGCTTGTGGAAGGATACCCGAAACATGTGACCCAAGTTAAACAATTTAAAGGCAATGTTACCAAATACTAATTGAGTGTATGTAAACTTCTGACCCACTGGGAATGTGATGAAAKAAATAAAAACTGAAATAAATAATTCACTCTTCTATTATTCTGACATTTCACATTCTTAAAATAAAGTGGTGATCCTAACTGACCTAAAACAGGGAATCTTACTGGGATTAAATGTCAGAAATTGTGAAAAACTGAGTTTTAATATATTTGGCTAAAGTGTATGTAAACTTCCGACTTCAACTGTAGGTAGGTGTAAAGTGACTATGCATAGTAAATAAACAGTGAGTAGCAGCAGTGTAAAAACGGGGGTCAATGCAAATAGTCCGGGTAGCCATTTGATTAATTCACTTTTTAGCAGGTGTATGGTTTGATGATAGAAGCTGTTAAGGACCCTTTTGGACCTAACCTTGGCACTCCGATACTGCTTTCCGTGCACTAGCAGAGAGAACAGTCTATGACTTGGCTGGAGTCTTTGACAATTTTTAGGGCCTTCCTCTGACACCGCCTGGTATAGAGATCCTGGATGCCAGGAAGCTTGGCCCCAGTGATGTACTGGGACGTACGCAGTCCAGTGGAGGCTGTTGAGGGGAGGACGGCTCATAATATTGTCTGGAATGGAGCTAATGGAATGGAATGGCATCAAACACATTATTCAGCTCCAGCCAAGGTTCCACCAACCTCCTGTGGTATGCACTACCCTCTGTAGGGTCTTACAATCGGATGCCGAGCAGTTGCCATACCAAGCTGTGATTTAACCAGTCAGGATGCTCTTGATGGGAGAGTTAAGGTGGTGTTGGCRGGGTGCATTCTACTGGGATTGGTATTCTGTAGGGGAATAGGGATTTAAAAATAGTGGGAAGTCTTTCGGCAGTACGGGGCAGGRTTTTAATAGTAGATATCGATTGGAGAGGTACATTTCTTCGAATAATTATTGTACTTGCACCATCGACACCCAAAGAAAGGAGGGAAACGCTTACCAACTAAATGCTATTTTTATGATAAACAGACAGGTTTTTATGGGGGAGATGACCGTGGGTAATCTGGGAGGGAAATACAATTTGGTTGATATTTATATAGTGGCGCATGCAAATTACCCGGGTTCACCTGAGGAAACCGCAGGGGCGAGAGGAGCCGCATAGATTGTGTTTGTCAGGTGTGGACTCTGCACGCGTCACTCCGGTCTTCTATACTGACCACAGTTGCCTGTCTCTATTTCTGCCTTAAATAATAACAATACCTTGTGTAAAGACCCTGAATTAATCTCTAACTTTGTGTATTCTTTCTATGAAAATGTGTATAAATCTAATTTGAATGGGATTGAATATGAGCTTTTTATGAAACATGTCCATGCTCATGCTCCAATGATTTCTGATGAGTTCACGTCCATATGGAAAGATTCGTTTTTTAATAGTAGATATTAGATTAGAAATGCTCTTAAATCTATGAAGAAAGGCAAAGCACCTGGAACAGATGGTCTTTCTGTACAATTGTATTTACACTTTTGGGAACATTTAGAGGGACCAGTGTTCAACATGTTCCAAGAATTCCTAGCTAATGGTGAGATGATTACTACCATGGAGCAAGGGGTTATTTCCTTAATACCAAAACCTGATAAAGATCGCTTTTTCATAGATCATTTGAGACCTATTACATTATTAAATACAGATTATAAATGGATAACTTTAGCATATGCCAATAGACTTAAATTGGGCCCAAACCATCTTATTAATGAAGTGGTTTCATGAAAGGTCGCCACATCAGCTGTAACATTAGGTTCGTTTTAGACTTGATTCATKACGCTGATTCAATTGACTCCAACGTTTTTATTTTATTCCTCGACTTTTGTAAATAATTTGATACAATAGAACACAMATTTCTTATACATTCGCTGTACACTTTTGGTTTTGGGACTATAGCTTTGTCTCTGTTATCAATATGTTTTATAAAGATATTAATATTTATATTATGATTCATCGTAAAACATCTCCGATATTTCATATTCACCGTAGTGTACGCCAGGGTTGCCCTATTTCAGCTTTCTTATTCCTTTTAGTTGTAGAATTACTATCTATTAGCATTTTAAACAACCCTGAATTAAAAGGTATTCSAATATTTGGAAAATAAATACAAATATTTCAGTTAGCAGACGATACCGCTMTGTTTCTAAAAGACAAGGATCAAGTTGCTATTGCACTTAATATCATCAAATCATTCTCTTCAGCTTCTGGTCTGGAACTGAATTTAAATAAATGCGAAATATTATCCATACGTAAATCATGGATTTATTGATAAATATTCCAGTGAAAGATAATGTGAAATATTTAGGGGTGCACATGGCGAAAAACATATTGTCCGTCAACATCTCAATTTCTCTCAGAGATTCAAGAAAACTAAATCCATCTGTAACTGGTTCCATCGTGACCTCTCTATTATTGGAAGGGTTATATTGTCCAAAGCAGAGGGTCTGTCACGTTTTGTCTACCCTGCTSTATCCCTATTTGTAGCTGATCAAACCAGCAAGGATACCAACAAAACTTTCCTAGACTTTATATGGAAAAATAAACAACRCAAWMTTAARGATTCTGTAATATGAAACCAAAGAGCTGATGGTGGGTTTGAAGTACTAGATTTCATTGAYATCAACAATACCTTTAAAGTTAACTGGATGAAAAGATGTATGCTTATGTAACCRATGTGAAATGRCTAGCTAGTTAGCGGTGGTGTGCGCTAATAGCGTTTCAATCGGTGACATCACTTGMTCTGAGACCTTGAAGTAGTTSTTCYCCTTGCTCTGCAAGGGCYGYGGCTTTTGTGGCGSGATGGGTAACGATGCTTCGTGGGTGTSAGTTKTTSATATGTGCAGAGGGTCCCTGGTTCGAGCCCAGGTAGGGGCGAGGAGAGGGACGGAAGCTATACTGTTACACTTAGCTAAGAATCTATAYRKYACTTCATTCCCTGTGATATTTGTATGAAATTGGGTGGTCTTCAAATTTTTGTGAAAGTGCAACTATTCTSCAGCAAAATTACCYATCAAACTGGCCAAATTTCATGAACAAGCCCTTTTTTGGAAACCATGTTATGTCTTCTGCCATGCCATATGTTGTTGATTTAGACCAAAYGTGGTGTGGTAGGGAGAAAATTAACCTGGAACTTGCAATTGCACAGAGTGTTCAGGGATATATAGGGTGCGTTCATAAATTMACYCTGGCTATCTACTCGGATTTCAGAGCACTCTCGTCTGAGTGTGCCAGAGCGCAGAATAACTGTGCAACACCTGTTGAATATGACCGGTGTCAAATCAAATCACATTTCATTGGTCACATACACATGGTTAGCAGATGTTAATGCGAGTGTAGTGAAATGCTTGTGCTTCTAGTTCCGACCATGCAGTAATATCTAACAAGTAGTCTAACAATTTCACAACAACTACCTTATACACACACAAGTGTAAAGGAATGAATAAGCATATGTACATATTGTACATAAATGTACAATATGTACATAAATATATGGATGAGCGATGGCCGAAAGGCATAGGCAAGATGGTATARAGTACAGTATATACATATGAGATGAGTAATGTAGGRTATGTAAACATTATATAAAATGGCATTGTTTAAAGTGGCTAGTGATACATTTATCACATTCAATTTTTCATTATTAAAGTGGCTGGAGTTGAGTCATGTAGGCGGTTTAACAGTCTGATGGCCTTGAGATAGAAGCTGTTTTTCAGTCTCTCGGTCCCTGCTTTGATGCACCTGTACTGACCTCGCCTTCTGGATGATAGCGGGGTGAACAGGCAGTGGCTCGGGTGGTTGTTGTTCTTGATGATCTTTATGGCCTTCCTGTGAMATCGGGTGGTGTAGGTGTCCTGGAGGGCAGGCAGTTTGCCCCCGGTGATGCGTTGTGCAGACCTCACTACCCTCTGGAGAGCCTTACGTCAGTAAACGTCGGCAAAAAAAGTAATGAAATTGTTGCCAGCAGCACAGTTACTTACAGTCACCAAGGATCTAGATATCATGACAACAGCCTAACGAGCTCTGCTAGGGCGAGTAAAATGGTTAGAGTGAGGTGTTCTCTCATTTGTGTCTGGAAGTAGCTAGCCAACTTTAGCCAGTTAGCTTGGGTGTTTGCCGTTGTGCGGTCAGAACGTTGGATCAACCCTACTCCTCSGCCAGAGCGTCCAGTGTGGCTCGGAACCTCCGAGAGCGAAACTGTCTGAATATATGAACAGACAATCTGACAATGTTCTGAATTTACGAACGTCCAGAGCGCACTCTGGCACTCCAGATTGAATTTAGGAACACACATCCGAGATGCACCTGCCAGCTATTACTGTAAATGTGGACCATGAAAAGGCTTTTGACAAGGTAAACCATTCGTTTTTATGTAGAGTTCTGAACAATTTCGGTTTTTTATTTTTTATGATATGGGTAAGAARGGATTTATAGTAGACTGATGTTGGTAGCAGGGTAAATATTACGAATATTGGTAAATATTGGTATAATTACGCAATTACGAAGTGTCAGACAGGGGGACCCTCTCTCAGAGCTATGTACGTGTTATATATTGAAACGTTCGCATGCAAGAGATATTCAAGAAATGTCACAATTTTATATTTTAGACGACCTGAGCATGAAAGAGGCAATCAACGTCATTGATGAGTTCTCTGTTGCCTCCGGGTCGAAGATGAACAAGAATAAAACATAAATAAAATATATGGGACAGTGGAAATGGAGAACTGTTTATGTGGTTTGAATGTGTGCACGGGACCAATGGTAGTGCTTGGGATATCTTTCGGAAATGAAATTAAAGGTGACCTGTTGAATTGGAAATACAAACTCATTTCGRTTAATAAAAGATTGGGACTGTGGAAATAAAGTGAGGCGACTATCTTTTAGCGGACATTCTGYCTTCATTACTTCACCTTGCCTATGTGTTTACGGTTAAGGGTCATGGTGGAGTGGGATAGTAGTAAGCCAAAAACGGAAATGATCCCTTTACATTTTAAGAAAAAAGTTGAATGGGCAGAGAAAACGCTTGTCTGCAAAGTAAAAGAACATGTAATCAACCACAGAATGCTATATGTTAAATTGCTACTGATACAATTAAAATGTTTAGACAACAGAYTGAACTATTTTAATTCGCTTGTTTTACACAGACGTCTTTGAGTTCGTTCAACATTATAAAATCATAATTTGGCCCTGAATACATTTTGTCCCAGGGASAATGGTTTTGCAATTKAAACAATGCCCTATGTTTTATGGGAATTTTCTTTAGCCCATTAGTTAACAAGAAAATAAAAAGAGATTTGTGATATATAAATAAAAAAAAGATTATGAAGAGGTAGCCAAATTAGAACTAAAACATTTGGAAAAGTATTACAATTAGTAACTAGTATCCCTTATCAAGGCAAAACTTTGAGAGGCCATATGTAGCGCGGTCAATGACACCATCAAGTGGTCACCGACGGGATTGGTTCAATTTATGAAACAAGAAATGGAAGGAAAAAAATGCAATTCGAAATAGATAAGTGGGGCATCATATGTGTAAAATGTATATGGAAAGGGATATGCCTTTCATTGTAAATKTATTTTTATATATATGTATAATTGTATTTTCAATTGTATTTTGTAAATATTTGATATACACTGAGGTTTATTATGAGTTCCCTTTGTATAGGCTATGTGTATGTTTTTATAAAAATGTTTATTATCCTTTTAACCCCTAAGCCTACAATTTCCGCGCATCCGCGGAAATCTAATTAACATAATAAAGAAATTCCCATTAAAATCYGTGTTTAAGCTAAAGATATATATTTTTTTGTATGGGCTGCGTCTCAATCCACCACATATGCTGATATCGCCCTTCCGCATCTGGGGTGAAAGGTGGCAGAGCTAGAGCGGTGTTTGTCAGACCATGAGACATCCCAAAAAACGATCTGAACGGTTTGGCCTACAAAGTATCATGAAGGCCTATCCTTTTGTCCTGATTTGGTCATYGTCATGTTCCTCTCAAACCCCTGTCAAATTGCTACCATATGATCCATAACAGGTGAAATATTTTGAATATTAGAATTCATTATAATAGTTAATATGATCATTTCACAAGACTCAAATAGCCCATATGACCTGTGTGTGTAAATCTAAATACAATTGTATTTGTCACATGCACCAAATACAACAGGTGTAGACTTTACCGTGACATACTTAGTCTACCTATGAGCCCTTTCCAAACAATGCAGAGTTAASAAAATKTCCAAATWAACATAGAAAATAGTAACACAATAAATAACAATAGCGAAGCTATATACAGTGGCAAGAAAAAATGTGAACCCTTTGGAAATACCTGGATTTAAACATAGATAATTAAGGTCTAATTTTGATCTTGATTTCATCTAGGTCATAACAATAAACAAACACAGTCTGCTTAAACTAATAACACACACAATTATTGTATTTTTCTAGTCAATATTGAATACATTCATCGAACATTCACAATGTAGGTTGGGAAAGTATGTGAACCCCTAGAGCTAATGACTTCTCCAAAAGCTCATTGGAGTCAGGAGTCAGCTAAACCTGGGTCCAATCAATGAGACGAGATTGGAGATTATTTATTTTATTTATTTATTCACCTTTATTTAACCAGAGGCAAGTTGAGAACAAGTTCTCATTTCAATTGCGACCTGCCAAGATAAAGCAAAGCAGTTCGACACATACAACAAACACAGAGTTACACATGGAGTAAAACAAACATACAGTCAATAATACAGTAGAAAATAAGTCTATATACAATGTGAGCAAAATGAGGTGAGATATATTGAGGTAAAGGCAAAAAAAAGGCCATGTGGGCGATTAGTAATACAATATAGCAAGTAAAACACTGGAATGGTAGATTTGCAGTGGAAGAATGTGCAAAGTAGAGATTGAAATAATGGGGTGCAAAGGAGAAAAATAAAAAGTACAGTAGGGGAGAGGTAGTTGTTGGCTAAATTATAGATGGGCTATGTACAGGTCAGTAATCTGTGAGCTGCTAGATGTTGGTTGGAGTGCCTTGGCCCTATAAAAAACACTCACAAAATTTGAGTTTGCTGTTCACAAGAAGCATTGCCTGAATTAGCCATGTGGAAAAGAAAACCATATCTCTGTCCAGTGTCTGTGTTCTTTTGCCCCTCTTAATCTTTTCTTTTTATTGGCCAGTCTGAGATATGGCTATTTCTTTGCAACTCTGCCTAGAAGGCCAGCATCCCGGGGTCGCCTCTTCACTGTTGATGTTGGAGACTGGTGTTTTACGGGTACTATTTAATGAAGCTGCCAGTTGAGGACTTGTGAGGCGTCTGTTTCTCAAACTAGACACGCTAATGTACTTGTCCTCTTGCTCAGTTGTGCACCGGGGCTCCCACTCTTCTTTCTATTCTAGTGAGAGCCAGTTGCTCTGTTCTGTGAAGGAGAGTAGTACACAGCATTGTACAAGATCTTCAGTTTCTTGGCAATTTCTCGCATGGAATAGCCTTCATTTCTCAGAACAAGAATAGACTGAAGAGTTTCAGAAGAAAGGTCTTTTGTTTCTGGCCATTTGAGCTGTAAGCACCCAACAAATGCTGATGCTCCAGATACTCAACTAGTCTAAAGAAGGCAGTTTTATTGCTTCTTTAATCAGAACGACAGTTTTCAGCTGTGCTAACATAATTGCAAAAGGGTTTTCTAATGATCAATTAGCCTTTTAAAATGATAAACTTAGATTAGCTAACACAACGTGCCATTGGAACACAGGAGTGATGGTTGCTGATAATGGGCCTCTGTACGCCTATGTACTGTAGATATTCCATTAAAAATCTGCCGTTTCCAGCTACAATAGTCATCTACAACATTAACAATGTCTACACTGTATTTCTTATCAATTTTATGTTATTTTAATGGACCAAAAATGTGCTTTTCTTTCAACAACAAGTACATTTCTAAGTGACCCCAAACTTTTGAACGGTAGTGTACGTTTCTTCAACAACAGGTTATGGTCAGTAATGTCAAAGGCTGTACTGAAATTGAACAGTACAGCTCCCACAATCTTCTTATCAATTTATTTCAACCAATCATCCATCATTTGTGTCAGTGCCGAGAATGTTGAGTGCCCTCCTTCTCTATAAGCATGCTGAAAGTCTGTTGTTTATTTGGTTACAGAGAAATAGCATTGTATTTGGTCAAAGACAATTTGAAAAAAGTTTGCTGAAAGCTTGCAGCAAGCTTATAGGTCTGCTGTTAGAACCAGTAAAGGCCGCTTTACCACTCTTGGGTAGCGGAATTACTTTTGCTTCCCTCCAGGACTGAGGACAAAGACTTTCCTCTAGGCTCAGGTTAAAGATATGACAGACATGAGTGGCTATTGAGTCAGCTACCATCCTCAGTAGCTTTCCATCTAAGTTTTCAATGACAAGAGGTTTGTCATTATTGATCGCTAACAATCATTTTCCCACCTCTCCCACACTAACTTTACAAAATTCAAACTTGCAATGCTTTTTTTCATTATTTTAAAAAAAATGCATGAATACGATGGCTCACTGTTYGTTGTTGGCATTTCCTGCCTAAGTTTGCCCACGTTGCCAATGAAGTAATCATTMAAATAATTGGCAACATCAAATGGTTTTGTGATGAATAAGCCATCTGATTCGATGAAAGATGTTCAGTTTGTCTTTCTGCCCATAATTTCATTTAAAGTACTTCAAAGTTTTTTTCCCATCATTCTTTATATCATTAATCTTGGCTTCATAATAAAGTTTCTTCTTCTTTTGTTGAGTTTAGTCACATAATTTCTCAATTTGCAGTATGTCAGCCAGTCAGATGTACAGCCAGACTTATTAGCCACTCCTTTTGCCCCCATCTCTTTCAACCATACAGTTTTTCAATTCCTCATCAATCCATGGAGCCGTAACAGTTCTATCAGTCAGTTTCTTAACAGGTGCATGTTTATCAATAACTGGAAAAGCAATTTCATAAATTCATCAAGTGCAGCGTCTGGATGCTCCTCATTAATCACATCAGACCAACAAATGTTTTTAACATCATCCACATACGAGTCACAGCAAAATCTTTTGTATGATCTCGTATACATTATTTTAGGCCCAGCTGTTGGAACTTTGTCTTTCCTGGATATAGTCACTATATTGTGATCACTGCATCCAATGGGTACGGATACAGCTTTAGAACAAAGTTCTACAGCATTAGTAAAAATATATTGCTACATGTGGATGATCTTGTTCCTGTAGTGTTTGTAAACACCCTGGTAGGTTGATTAATAACCTGAACCAGATTACAGGCAATAGTTACAGTGAGAAGCATCCTCTTGAGCAGACAGCTTGATGAAAACCAGTCAATATTCAAGTCCCCAAGAAAGTAGACCTCTGTGTTTACATCACATACACTAYCAAGCATTTTACACATATTATTTAGATACTGACTGTTGGCACTTGGTGGCCTATTGCAACACCCCAAAAGAAAAGGCTTTAGATGTCTCAAGTGAACCTGCAACCACAACACTTCAATAACACTTGACATAAGATCTTCTCTAAGCATTACAGGGATATGGCTCTGAATATATACAGCAACACCTCCCCCATAAACATTTCTGTCTCTTCTATAGATGTTATATCCTTGTATTGCTACTGATGTATCATCAAATGAATTATCTAAGTGAGTCTCAGAAAAGGCTAATATATGAATGTTATCTGATGTTAGCAAGTTATTGATTTCATGAACCTTATTTCTAAGGCTACATATATTAATATGGGCTATTTTCAGCCCTTTCCTGGGTAGCTTATCAGAGAGACATAATATGGAAAAGAGCAAACAAAGCAAGTAAAACAAATATGCATTCAGCAGTCCATTAATCAATTGGTGTGTGTGGTGCTGCGGGGTTGAAGCTACGGACCCATAGGCTTGGCTCTCTCATCCCTTCCAGGATTCTGTGAGGGAGGGTGGACAATGAGCCTGTCATAGCGGATGTAAGCAATGTCCCCCYTCGCTCTGGCAGCTTCCATGGCTGGGATCAGTTCTGTTGAATCAGGACACAAGGGCGAGTTAAAATAGGATTTGATTTGCTTTACAATTTTATAYTATTAAAGGTGGTGATATTTCAATTGGATCTACTTACACTACACTCTTTAAAAAATAGTTCCAAAATGGTTCTTCGACTGTACCCATTGGAGAACCCTTTTTGGTTCCAGGTACAACCCTTTTTGATTCCAAGTAGAACCATTTTGGGTTCCATGTAGAACCGTTTTGGGTTCCATGTAGAATCCTTTTTGGAAAGGGTTCTACATGGAACCCAAAACATACTGAACAAAAATATAAACACAACATGTAAAGTGTTGGTTCCATGTTTCATGGAAATGGAGACCACGTGTATGGTGTGTGGGCWGGCGGTTGGCASATGTCAACATTGTGAACWGAGTGCCCCATGGTGGCGGTGGGGTTATGGTATGGGCAGGCATAAGCTACCGACAATGAATACAATTGCATTCTATCGATGGCAATTTGAATGCACAAAGATATTGTGATGAGATACTGAGGCCCATTGTCGTGCCATTCATCCCTCGCCATCACCTCATGTTTCAGCATGATAATGTACGGCCCCACATCGCAAGGGTCTGTGCACAATTCCTGGAAGCAGAAAATACCCCAGTTCTTCCATGGCCCGCATACTCACCAGACATGTCACCCATTGAGCACGTTTGGGATGCTCTGGATTGACGTGTATGACAACGAAGGAGATGTGTCRCGCTGCATGAGGCAGATGGTGGTCACACCAGATACTGACTGGTTTTCTGATCCACCCCTACCTTTTTTTAAGGTATCTGCGACCAACAGATGCATATCTTGAAAAYCAGTCATGTAAAATCCATAGATTAGGGACTAATTAATTTATTTCAATTGACTGATTTCCTTATATGAACTGTAACTCAGTAAAATCTTTGAAATTGTTTGTTGCATGTTGCGTTTATATTTTTGTTCAGAATACTTACCTGGCAGGTTTACCCAGTGCGCTTTACCCAAGCGCAGCCATTCATAGGCTAGGTTGTAKCAACCTCATGATGGGTATAGAGAAAATATGAGTATCATGTAGTAGCCTAAACCTATCAATGTTACATTGAACTGGGTGAATGGAATATGAATGACAGTCATCTAATATGCTGTAATAGAGATAAGGTCATGAAAAAAAAAGACCGTCCTGGGCTTGAGGATGGACAGAATGACAGATTTGGGACAAGTCCAAGTTGTTAAGATTGTAGAACTTGTGTAGTGTATGCCCTGCATAACCCTTTTCCTAACCCTAACCTAATTCTCCTAACCTGCTGCGTAAATTCTCTAACCTGCCACGAAAAGCCAAATCTGACAAAGCTGTATCCCATCTAGTCAAAACGMTGATTTCTTCTTCAATGAAAACACTCATTTTGAAGCCGACCTGTCAGACAACTCTGGTATAAGTCTGTTATTGATATTATTTCTAGATTGTGGACAATATTGTGAAATCATTGTCTCGTTTGTTGTATATTTGTATGCTATTGAATAGTGGTAACAGTTTTTGAATCTGGCACCCCAATAAGATTGTGTCTGTGGTTAAGTTCTTGTCTTACTGTAATTTGTTAGATTGCAATTTAACAAATTACATATGTCAAAAAACTGACTCCAATGCTTATTTCAAACCAGAAGAGAATTGCTGATGGTCTTGGGTGGCGCAGCGGTCAAAAGCACTACAGCCTTTGGTTCGATTCTCAGACTGTGTCACAACCGGCCATGACTGAGAGCCCCATAGGAAGGCGCACACATGGCCCAGCGCAGTCCGGGGTAGGGGAGGGTTTGGCCAGTGGGGTTTTCCTTGGCTCATTGTGCTCTAGTGTAGTGGTTCCCAACCAGGGGTACTAGGACTCCTGGGGGTACTTGGCCTATCCATAAGGGGGGTACTTGAGAAGACTCATGAGACCATAGTCCTACTGGTAAAATGCACATGAGGGGTACTTCAGGGGTACTCCAGGCAGAGTAAAATTCAGTTGGTGGTACAGTAACCAAAAGGTTGGGAACCACTGCTCTAGCGACTCCTTGTGACAGGGCCGGGCGCCTGCAAGCTGACTCCGGTCGTCAGTCGAACAGTGCTTCCTCCGTCACTCCGGCTGACACCTGGGTTAAGCGAGCAGTGTGATAAGAAGTAGGCAGCCAGGTAGGTGTCACGTTCTGACCTTAGTTTCTTTTTTATGTCTTTATTTTAGTTTGGTCAGGKYGTGAGTTGGAGTGGGCATTCTATGTTGTTTTTCTATGTATTGTTCTGTATTTCTATTTCTATGTGTTTGGCCTAGTATGGTTCTCAATCAGAGGCAGGTGTCAGTCGCTGTCTCTGATTGGGAGCCATATTTAGGTAGCCTGTTTTTCATTGTGTTTTGTGGGTGATTGTTTCTTGTTTCCGTTTCAGTGTTTGCACCATTCGGGACTGTATCGGTTTTCATTTGATTCTCTTGTTCTTTTTTTGTATTCATTCTCGATTAAACATTTATTATGGATACGTACCACGCTGCATTTTGGTCCTCCTCTCCTTCCACCAACGAAAGCCATTACAGTAGGTCACAATTCGGGGAGAAAACTGGGTTAAAAAAATATGCTTGTGGCCATAGTACTGGGTTAGTACTGGGACAGGAGACTGCTTGGRAATACCAGGTGCCGTAAAACAAACATAAATAAATAAATAAAATAGAAGCAAAAACAGAAGAGGATTGCTGGAACACTTCTGCACTCATCGTGTCATGCACTGAAAAAGCACAAGAGGGSACTATATCATAACATTCAAGTATCCTCTCGTCTCGTCATCATTACTCCSCCAGTTATGTTATGTTGGTGGATCCAGACACTAATACACATTAGTCACATTTAAACTTGTGATAATATCCAGCTGGAGCGAGTTTATGTGACGTGTTTATGAAGTCCTCGTGCCAAGCAGTTGTACTCACTGGCTCTGCTTGTGATTTACTTATGCAATAACCTCTCCTCCACTTTGTAGAGGAGTGTGTATAACCCATAATGATGTGTGTGTGTGTGTGTGCGTGTTTGCGTGTGTGCGTGCGTGTGAATGCATAACCACAATGAACTCTGTTTTTTTTATAAAAGAAAAATGACTCCAATTGATTCCAAATAGGCTATATTTGACAAAAGGGAATGTACAAAAAACAGTAGTAGTCATAAACCGTAGTAAATTAAATGTACAAACTATACTAAACACAAAATGTCCTTCATGGTGTATAAATGCTTAAAGACATTGTCTTGAATCAATGTTATTGACATCTTAAAGAGGTGTAGGTAGCCTAGTGGTTAAGAGCGTTGGACAGGTAAGTAAAAGGTTGCTGGTTTAAATCCCAGAGTGTTTAATAGGTGAAACATGTGTCTATGTACCTTTGAGCAAGGCACTTAACCCCAGTTGCTCTGGAAAGAGCGTCCTGCTAAATGACTCAAATGTTTTATAAAATGTGGACACATGGCAGTGATATATTCTTCATTAATGCCCAGTGTGTCACTGCATAAACTAAAGGTAGTCTGCGGTGTGATTGAGATGCTTGCTCTTGATTTATTGCCTCTACTTCTAGAACAGTGTAAAAATCCCTGCTCCGTTTTTGTCTGCTATAACATTTTCGCACAATATATCAATGGTTTAAAGGCAACTTTTACATTAAAGGGATAGCATATAGCGTGGTGGTGTGAGGGGGGTTACTTCGGTTGAACTCAGGCCAGAGGAATGGTTTACTTTGTTCTTTAAACTATGGTGCCTATACTGTAGTCTTCCCAGATATTAGTTTGCTGCTGTAGTTTTTGTCCTCTTTCTCCTCCTCCCTTCTCTCCTTTCATTTCCTCCCTCTTATCCCATCTCCCTCCTCTCATCCCATCTCCTCTAATCTTGGCTCGCCCTTCCTCCCCCCACGCTCTCTCCCTCCTTTCTCCCTCTCTCTCTTTCTTACCCCCTTGTCTTTCTCTCTTTCTGCCTCTTCCTCTCTCTTTCCCTCCATCCCCCCTCTCTCCTCCTTGCACCCTCCTCCAACCTCAATCCCTCCCCTTTCTCCCCCTTCACACCCAGACCTTTCCCTTCCCGCCTCCCTCCCCTCCAGACCTGCTGCCTCCACAGCAGCCCCCTCCCAGGCCACGGTGTTTTGTAGCGGGSAGGTTCTTGTAGACGGCCCTGGAGTAAGGTATGAAGCAGAGTCCCAGCTGGAGGTGACGCGCCAGGCGGCAGTAGGCAGCCAGAGCCAGGACCAGGAGGGGGGTAACCAGGAGGAACCCGACCACCAGGAGGGCCACACAGCCCCCGTCGCTCAGCAGGTCCGAACAGTAGTGGGTCGTCCCCTGAGGGCGCACCTGGGGAGAGGAGAGCAGAGGGGGCAGGAGAGGAGAGTGACAAGGGTTGGTTTTTCTGGTTGATTATGTTGCTGTTTTTCACATGATCAGAAGAATGTGTTGCACCAACAATGAAGAGATTGACATCATGTTCTTATGACTGTATAATGACAATAATGCAATGTCAATGCAACAGAAATGCATTGATCTCAAATGTTGCTATAAAAAGCTAGTTTCTGACAAGCTGATGAAGCAAATAAAGTTTTCTGTTGGAGTCTTCTCAGAACAGATGGAGAGAGTTATTGGTTTCAGCACCCATGTTCAAGAGAAGTGAAGGATGGAGGAGTCAAGGACGAATATGGGGATAGACAGATGGAGGAGAGGAGGAGATGCAGGGAGACGATGACGTGCCCCTGGTGGAATGTGTGTCTGAGGTCAGGACAGACACAGAGCAGATCACACACACACACGAAGAAGGAGGGGCCCTTCCATAGATGAAATGTGATGAATTGCCATTCTTATATCACAGCTGTGAAACATCACAATAATATCTATGGAACTTTAGATTTAAAATGTCCGCCTGTTGGTGTGGTATCTGATGTTGTTAGTGTGAGGGAGAAGTGGTAGCAGAGAATGGAGAGAATGTGAGGAATGCACAGGAGGGAAAATGGAGGGGCTGTCATCCTTCCTTATCTCTATGTGGTAAGAACAGAATACGCAAGTGGAGGGGGATGGAGGGAGAAAGGGAGGGAGAGGGGAGGCACAGAGGGGTGAGGGAGGGAGGGATGGCGGGAAAGAGGTTGGGAGGTGAACAGATAACACTACATGTCCATGCTTATTTCTACTTTCTGAGGCCAGGGGGTCAGGKTTTTTTTTGTCCCACAGCCAACCTTCTGAAAAGACTTGATATTCATAGCTCTTTTTGGGGTGTCTAGCTCTGAAATCATGCAAGTTAAAGTTAATGTAGTTTAATGCAGCTGCTTAGTAGGGTAGGCCGTCATTGTAAATAAGAATTTGTTCTTAAGTTCTTAACTGACTTGCCTAGTTAAATAAAGGTTAAATGAAAAATACAAATAAATAGTGAAGATATTCCCTTCCCCTTTTTCAAAATTGTTGGTGAATGTTTTTCAGAGTTTGAGTAATTCAATATTTTGTGACAACGAACTGCGAGATCAGGATAACTTGTTTAGCTAGCTTTAACATTCCTTCCTTCCTTCCTTTCTTTCTCATCCACCTCTCTCCTTTGTTTCATTCCTCCCTCTCTCTCCCTCTCCACCCTAATCCCTCCTTAATCTGGTGCCACAAGGTTCCTAATTGGTTAGAGGGGAGGGGAATCCTGTAACATGTCCCTGTGACACCACACACACACACACACACACACACACACACACACACACACACACACACACACACACCACACACACACACACACACACACACACACCACACACACACACAACCACACACACACACACACACACACACACACACACACACTTTGACCCCAGTTAGCCCCACTAGTTTTAGGGTCCCACCCTGCCACCCCTACAGGTCATAGTGGGTCAGAGAGTGTGAATGGGAAAAAAGGCCACAGAAATACTGACCACTTTACTAATGACTGTGTGGTGTGTGTGTGTGTGGTGGTTGTGTGTGGTGTGTGTGTGTGTTGTGTGTGTGTGTGTGTGGTGGTGTGTGTGTGTGTGTGTTGTGTGTGGTGGTGTGTGTGGTTGTGTGTGTGTGTGTGTGCTCACGCACGTGCTTCTGTGTGCGTCTGTCTGTGTGTGAGCTCAAGTGTGCCAAATTCATTTCACACTTAATGTTTTCCTATTCTGGCTGTGAATCTGTGAGTGTGTGTTTAAAGCTTTCTTCGACATAGCCTTGTCCTAGATTTGTAGGAGTTAGTTAAAGCATATAGATGTGGGACCAGCTAGGCAAGCTAATCCCTACCTCCCTCTATTCTTTAAAGTCTTTCCCTTGACTCCTGACCTGTCCAGTCGGATTCTCAAAAATTCTCTCCAAAATGGCTCCATATTCCCTATATAGAGCAGTACTTTTTACCAGAGCTCTATGGTCCCTGGTGAAAAGTAGTGCACTATAAAGGGAATAGGGTGCCATTTGGGATGCAGACCCTGTTCTTAAACATCTGAGAAATACTGAGAAACTCTCTGGCTGATCTGCTTATGAAACTCATTACAGAGGGCCAAACTCCACCCTCATCTTCTGCTAAAATTTTCCAAACTCATGCTGGGTGGTGAAAGTTTTGTTATGAGTTTTAGGATTTACAGTTAGTCCTTCCTGAAATGCCAGCCTATATCACTACTCTGTATACCATACGATTATTTAATATTATTCTGATCTATTATCTAGTTAGCTTCTCGTGACGATACCTCCCCAAGGCTCTAATGTTATGAGTGTGTTAGCAAACACACCTTCACTCAG
This sequence comes from Salvelinus sp. IW2-2015, assembly GCF_002910315.2. NCBI lineage: Eukaryota > Metazoa > Chordata > Actinopteri > Salmoniformes > Salmonidae > Salvelinus > Salvelinus sp. IW2-2015. Next base: position 79,726 of record NW_019942780.1, on the reverse strand, counting down.
ACACATACAGTAGATGAGTTATGAATGTGAAATTGAAATGACACTCAGGAACTTTGGAAGATGGAGTAACCTTTCTACCGAATTTTCCCTCAGGTTATTCATTAGAGAGCGTCACAACTCTCTGCCTGAATAGTAGAAGAAGAAGGAGAAGGAGAAGGGGAAGAAGAAGAAGAAGAAGGAGAAGAAGAAGAAGAAGGAGAAGAAGAGGGAGGAGGAGGAGAAGAAGAAGGAGAAGAAGAAGAAGGAGAAGAAGAAGAAGGAGAAGGAGAAGAAGGAGAAGGAGAAGAAGAAGAAGGAGAAGAAGGAGAAGAAGAAGGAGGAGGAGAAGAAGAAGAAGAAGAAGAAGAAGGAGAAGAAGAAGAAGAAGGGGAAGGAGAAAGAGAAGAAGAAGGAGAAGAAGAAGAAGGAGGAGGAGGAGGAGAAGGAGAAGAAGAAGAAGGAGAAGGAGAAGGAGAAGAAGAAGAAGGAGAAGGAGAATACACCCCCCACCGCTTTCCCTCCTTACCGTAGAATGACACAGGAACCCAAACACCACCATCACTATAGCCGGGGTGAGGATGAGTCCGAACACCAGTCCGGCCAGGCAGGCGTTGATCCCCGCTATGACCAGGTTCTGGGCCGTCACCAGCACCGAGCACGCCCAGCAGTCCAGAGAGCCCCTCAGCTCCAGGGGAGCGTCACTCCCTCCTCCCCCGCTCTCGGCTGCAAAGTACGGGGGAGGCACCACCACGCCGGAGGGTGTCCCCGCGGGGGCGGTGGAGGCCAGGGAGTTGGAGTGCTGGAGGTGGTGGTGGTGCTGGTGGTGGGGGTGATGATGGGGGTGCATGTGGGGAGAGAGCTCCTCAGAGAGGTCAAGGGCCTGGTGGTGAGCCCCCTTCTCCAATGTGCCGCTCATACTCATGGTCAACTGGGGAGGAGGGGAGGGAGAGAGGGGAAGAAGGGGCAGAGTTCAGCCAGGTTTGCTTAAGCAAAAATGGTCCCTACTCCTCGGATGTGGAAATACTGTTCCAAGCATATGCGAATGTGAGATGGTTTGGCCTTTCATGAGTGGATCTTTATAGTGTCAGTGTCATGCTTTTTGATAGCCAATTTGTGCAACAGAAGTCTCTCCCTGTCTCAAACTCATGTCTATCGCAAACATGGTCCGTAGACATATCATAGCTGAGGTTCAGTCTTCAAAGGTAGAATGAACCAGGGAGTTCACAGGGAGGTTAGAGGACTTTATCTGTTAGAGGAAGAGGAAGGCAGGCTGCACGGCGTAATCTATAAACTCTTATATCTTCTATCAGAACAGGATAGTTATCTGAAAGCTGATTGGCCCAGAGGAAAGGAACCTAATTGCCAGGCGAGGGTGCACAGAGGATGATGATGGATAAGATGAAGATGAAGGGTAAGAGACAGAATCAAAGGATGCGTGTGTGCATACACGTGTTGTGTGTGTGTGTGTGTGTGTGTGTGTGTGTGTGTGTGTGTGTGTGTGTGTGTCCTGACTTGGTGGAAGTGCTGGATGTGCGCCGTACTAAAAGTACTAAGGAGAGGAAGAAGAAACAATACCCATGACAACACTGCCTTAATTTCTCTTGAGTGTACTTACATACCACCAACACGGATTCTCCTCTTTGCTATGGCATTAGTTTTACCCTGCACTAGTGGAATAATTGCTCAATACACTTTTACACAACTCTGAACTAACATTGTTAAGTTCTAGACCTTTCTGGTCTGCCCTGATAGATTTATCACTTTGGGTAGAGGGTGCTGAGCGGTGCTGAAGGTAGGGGTATTTCTGGGAGAAGCTGGCAACTGACCCTGGGCCATTGTTCAGGCTGGTTTGGACAACGCTTAGTAAGGGGAGGAGGGGGGGGGGGGTTGCTATCCTGTCACTGTTAATGGGACATGTCAGTTAGGAGTTGTTACTTATAGCTGATTCAGGGAAACTTTCAACTTGGTCTGCGGTGTTTTGGAGTTGTTTTACCATACTGGAAGATCAACACACCACTTACAGTGTTTGAAGCATAAGGCCATGACATTACTTGTACATTTTCTTATTTCTGACAAGACATGAACTGCAGTTTGCAAAACAGTGCCAAGATAAACAAATGCATTCAGGCACGTGCACAAGCATACACAGATGCACGCACGCACAACACACACACACACACACACACACACACACACACACACACACACACACACACACACACACACACACACACACACACACACACACACACACACACACACACACACACAACACACACACACACACA
>NW_019942780.1:70166-71672 GCF_002910315.2 Salvelinus sp. IW2-2015 | reverse complement strand
TAGTCCTGCATGTTGGAGCTCCAAGCCCAAGATTTTCACTGTACCCTGCAATCACACCTGCAACTCTGTACATGTGACTATTAAACACTCGGAATCTGAACGAGTTTTTCCTGACCATGATAAACTCCTGGCCAGAGACATAGGGTATACGTGGGTACTYATCTTCTTTTAACCACCCCTTCTTACTTTTACCCAACAAATACACATCACCCGCATACCTCATCCGACTGTTAACCCTGACCCCAACCACGCTACGAAAGAGGTCCACTTGAGATGTGTCGCTGCCAGACGTCGTTACCTCAACCGTGTTCTACGTCAACCTCCCATTGTTAGTGAAGTGTTGTTGTTCAGGTCTAAGGTCGGGGGTGCAGGAAGAGTCCAACTAGTTCACTCATTGTGACATAAGGCCAAGACTTGGCCTACACTTGGCCTACACTTGGCCTACACTTGGCCGTTACTTGGCCCTACACTTGGCCATTACTTGGCCCACACTTGGCCTACACTTGGCCATTACTTGGCCAACACTTGGCCTACACCTGTCTCTTATACACATCTAGATGTGTATAAGAACTTGGCCCACACTTGGCCTACACTTGGCCATTACTTGGCCAACACTTGGCCTATACTTGGCCTACACTTGGCCTACACTTGGCCTACACTTGGCCTACACTTGGCCTACACTTGGCCTACACTTGGCCCTACACTTGGCCATTACTTGGCCTACACTTGGCCTACACTTGGCCTACACTTGGCCATTACTTGGCCAACACTTGGCCTACACTTGGCCATTACTTGGCCAACACTTGGCCTACACTTGGCCACACCTTGGCCTACACTTGGCCGTTACTTGGCCTACACTTGGCCATTACTTGGCCATCTGTTTTACACCTGTCTCTTATACACATCTAGATGTGTATAAGAGACAGCTCCTCCCCTTACTAAGCGTTGTCCAAACCAGCCTGAACAATGGACCAGGGTCAGTTGCCAGCCTTCCTCCCAGAAATACCCCTACCTTCAGCACCGCTCAGCACCGCTCTACACCAAAGTGATAAATCTATCAGGGCAGACCAGAAAGGTCTAGAACTTAACAATGTTAGTTCAGAAGTTGTGTAAAAGTGTATTGAGCAATATTCCACTAGTGCAGGGTAAAACTAATGCCATAGCAAAGAGGAGAATACGTGTTGGTGGTATGTAAGTACACTCAAGAGAATTAAGGCAGTGTTTGTATGGGTATTGTTCTTCTTCCTCTCCTTAGTACTTTTAGTACGGGCACATCCAGCACTTCCACAGGTGCAGGATACAAAACCACCCACATATTAGGTATTGGTAGGGCCATGATCATGCTGCTGCTCCCCCTATGGTCATTCCACCCACCCCCTCAACAGTCTTTACTCTGCTTCCACCCCAATGGACATGTATTTAGTCATCACTGCCACAGTTGCCATTATGTATATAGTGCTACTTCTATTTCTATTGTTTTATAACCATTTTCTTTATTTTATTTCA
>NW_019942780.1:59804-70141 GCF_002910315.2 Salvelinus sp. IW2-2015 | reverse complement strand
GAGCATAAGGCCAAGACTTGGCCTACACTTGCCTACACTTGGCCTACACTTTGCCGTTACTTGGCCCTACACTTGCCATTACTTGGCCCACACTTGGCCTACACTTGGCCATTACTTCCAACACTTGGCTATACTTGGCCTACACTTGGCCTACACTTGGCTACTCACTTGGCCTACACTTGCCTACACTTGGCCTACACTTGGCCTTACACTTGGCCTACACTGGCCTACACTTGGCCTACACTTGGCCTACACTTGGCCTACACTTGGCCACACTTGGCCCTACACTTGGCCATACTTGCTACACTGGCCTACACTGGCCTACACTTGGCCATACTTGGCCACACTTGCCACATTGGCATTACTTGGCCACACTTGGCCTACACTGCGACACGCCTTACTTGCCTACACTGGCCGTTAACTTGGCCTACACTTGGCCATTACTTGGCCATCTGTTTTACACACTGTACTTGGCTTGCTTTTTTCTTTTTATGAGGCGTTGATTGTTTTTCATAAGCATGGAGACACTTGATCTTAACGCTATAGAAATGACTGGTATTTTCAAATGAGCTTCCTCTCTAGCTTGTGGTTACGAATAAAGCACTGAACTACATTCAAGATGGTCCTTCAGATATTCTGACGTTCTAATCTAGAACATTCAGAAGCTCTTTTGTTCTATTATTCTATTGTCTTTTGGYTGGCAGTTGCATACATGTAACCCCTGTCTGAAACGTTATCTACGCATTTCATTATCAGTGATGATAACAAGAATTGTCATTTTAAAATGCTTTTGTGAACGTTTTTCATAGATATTAGATTAGAAATCATCTGAAAAGAATGTTTTAGTTAATTCAACCTCTCTGTGGCTGTGGTTTCTCACTCACATTGCGTGGAGCAGGGTAGAGCCTCTCTCCGATCCTTGTGGTTCTCTTCTCTTCTTGAAGTTACACTGAAACTCTCCCTCCTTCTCTTAACCACGTATACAAGCAGGTGGACAATGTTCACACACTTTAACAACTTCTCTCTCTCTCTCTCCTGTCTTCTCTCAAATCTCCCCTTGCGGTTCTCACGCTTCTAGTCCTTTATGCATCAGTTCAGATTCCTTCACACTCTTGTCAATGAAGTTGGGACCAGCTTGTATTGTAGTGGTATGCTGGTATGTTGGCCTTCTGTAGCCGTAGTGGTGATCTCCTGCTGTTTCCACTCGTCGTGGGTGCGTCAGGGATATGTCCGCTTTTCGTCCGCTGTTCTCTCCCTGACTGCATTTGACTACTTCAGCCTCAACGTTTTGGGTCTCAGCTCCTTAGAATCATCCCAAACTTCTGTACCTCCCACCGTCAGTCTGCCCCTCCTCTTCTCCTATTCTCACTCTTTCTCTGTTTGATACAAGAGCCCCTCTTGAGGAATTAGAGGGATGCCTTTCTCTCCCGCTCTCACTCACTCACTTCTCCCTCCCTCTCTCCCCTCCCTCTTTCCCACTCCCTTTCTTAACTACTACATCGAGTGCTTGTGCCCGTTACACTCACTCCCCTCCCTCTATCTCCCTTTTAACTACTATACCCAGTGCTTGCAGAGCACCCACATCTCTTCTCTCGTTCCATCTGTTAACTGTGTGTAGCACTCTGGGGGTCTTTGGGGTTGGAGCTCCTCTGATAACCTGAGAAGTGATGGAGCATGTGGAGAGAGGGAGAGGGGAGAAGGAGAGTGAGAGGGGGAGCGAGAGAGAGACGGGGAGAAAGAGAGAGCGAGTGTTTATTTAAAGAGCTGCTGTGTCGCTGTGGTCTAATCAGCAGTCAGGGATGGAGCAGAGGCTACACGGTGCCCCTGACATCCCCACCATGTTACAGACAGGATCACAACCCTGGTTGGTTAGACTAACTTATATAAAGATCTACATTACAGTGCTTTTGTTATTGTACAAAGATTTCTGTAAGTACACTGTAACACATTTTGGTATGACACTTTACTTACACTATTAGCCCCAACCCTAGCCTTTAATTGAACCCTGACCCCAAACCTAACCCTTAACCACAACCCCAACCCTAACCCTAGCTCAACCCCAACTCTAACCCTAGCTTAAACCCTTAACCTAACCCTAGCTCCAACCCTAACCCTAGCCGTACCCTAGCCCTAACCCTAGGCATTCAGTTGTACAACTGACTAGGTATCCCCCTTTCCCTTTCTTCAAAACCCATGAGTCTGTAGCAGTGGGAGATAGTGTTGAGAGAGAGCAGCTTCACACAGGGTGGGGATGGGTGGGCCAGTTCAGCTCTGATAGTGTTTAGGGATGGGTCCTGCTGAGAAAGGTCAAGACCCCAGATAGAGAATGAAAGGAACAGAGGATGGATGGCATAACTGTTACGTGTCACAGAGATGTAAAAGATGTTTCAAGGTCTAGAGAGTGATGTCACAACCTGGTGTTCTCTTATGTTGAAAAATAACAATATTAGGAATCACGGGTCAGACAGATAACTAGAGGGATCAGTGGAACAAGGGAGGAAGAAAGGGTTATAAGCAAGAGAGGGGCAGAAAAATTATTTCTCAACTGATAAGAGAGCGAGTACAGATCACAGGAATCAGAGAGACTGTTGGCTAATCTGATTWTCTCCGCTCTCTGTATTTTTTCTCTGTGTTTTCTTTCTCTCTTCTCTCCTTTGAGTTGGTCAGCAATTATTTCCCAAATCCATTGAAGTACACTACCGGTCAAAAGTTTTCGAGATGACACACCTGTTAATTGAAATGCATTCCAGGTGACTACCTCATGAAGCTGGTTGAGAGAATGCCAAGAGTGTGCAAAGCTGTCATCAAGGCAAAGGGTGGCTATTTGAAGAATCTCAAATATAAAATATATTTCAATGTTTTTAACACTTTTCTGGTTACTACATGATTCCATATGTGTAATTGTATAGTTTTGATGTCTTCACTATTATTCTACAATGTAGAAAATAGTAAAAATAAAGAAAAACCCTTGAATGAGTAGGTGTTCTAAAACTTTTGACAGGTCGTGTAAGCTAGCAAGTTCACTAGATAACTACAATAGTTGCCGTGGTAACCCCCCCCAAAAAATATAAAAAATGAAGGCACAATCAGAATGTGGACGAGATCAGGACAAAAGACGCAAGTTAGAAACAGGCATAAATGGGGTTAGAGAGACAGAGGCGATCAAAACAGGCTGAAATAGCTGAGTTAGAGATACTGATCTTTACATGTTGATGTCATTTGTTAGATGATATAATGCTTATCAGAGCAAAGAAATAAGAAAAATGCCTCATCCGTACCATCTTCTATCTCCGACTGTACTGTACACCCAAGAGCCTGATTTGCATCTGTGTTTATGTCATACACGGCCTATGGTTTACTTTGTTAATGTTGGATTGTGCAAGAAGTGGAAGATGAATTAGTAGATGGGATGGGAGGAGGGTGGAAGACGGGGATGTGGTTTTACGCAATGCAATCAGACGTGCTGCTGAGAGAAAGAGAGTGACGGAGGGAGTGAGAGAAGAAGAAATAGCTTCCAAAACGAACTGTTGTTGCATCTGTGGTGAGGAGTATAGTCAAGCATGAAACCACACAACTCTGATATCACACAGGTTGATTGAGTAATTGTAATGTTTGCATTTTGTGAGTCTGTCCAACCAACTCCGTATTGGACTGTCTTATGGAGACTCTTTGCCAATATTTGCCAATACTCCTCTCCGAGTGTGCCGTGTTGAACCTATTCACTGAGGGAAACCTTGAAGAAACGTCTTCAAGTAAGGTATATATCCACATAACAATCTATATATTGCATTGATACCATCTGAATAACAGTAAATTAATAATAGCTTACTTCATAGTCGGAGCATCGGCTATGTTTATTAATAACCCCACACACATCTTCATCATGGCGGTCGATATCAGGGCGTWGTGGACGCCGGACGCGACTTCCTATGGAAGCAGGATATCCTCCGGTCTGTCCAGCGTTCCTCTGTCCTTGACCCCTTGTTGATCTCTTCACCCCGGGTCACAGGACGGGACACACGGACATTCTGTCTCTCATCGCTTTCCACTGATGAGGCAAGAATGAATCATTATTCTGAAATAACTGATATTAGATGGACCCAATAGAGAAAGATTAGGTACAGGACCAGATCGGTGCTGGATTGGTGGTTATGTGTTTGGTGATTTTGAATATGAGCGGCCTTTGCTTTTTTTACTTCGTTCTCCCTCAATGTTGTGTATATGTCTGTGTTGAAGTCTCCTGATTGTATTAGATCAATCAGCATCCGTAATCATGGATGTCAAAACAATTACTGGCTATTTCACCACCATTCAGCGGTAGTCCATTCCTATCCCCTGAAATAATTCACACGTACTATAGAGTTGTCTCTGTCAGTGAAATGATCAGGGGAGAGAAACTGAAATCTCTACTTTGTCATTGAGTCCTGTGTGCTGCTCCCTGCTATTTCCTGCCCTGTCTGCTATCTGTATGACACTGCTGTTGGTTAGGGCCTGCTTCCTCACTCAGTTTACCTTGGATGAGATTCACCATATGGAAACCAGTGTTAACACCGATTTKTATTTTTTCAACACACACATACACGTCAAACAAAACTGTTAGTGATTGTCTTGAATGAAGCGACCTCTGCAAGTGCCAGGCATATGTTGCGACAGCCGAGCGATATGAGGGTTTGGGTTGTTATTGTATATGGGGCCAAAGCGTAAATAGAAGATATCCGCTCCTCTGTCTCACATCCCCTCACACCCACGTCAGTGGTCAGTCTGTCAGCCAATCAGCCGCAGGCAGGGAGTAAGATGATGAGCTGGATGTTCAAAAACACCATAGATGGATTATTATTATATATATTTTATTTTTTAATTTATTTAACTAGGCAAGTAAACAGTCAAGCAGGGTTTTTTCTCTCAGATTGGACAGGCCAAATGCTCATGGGTAACCCTGAGGGCTTTTTTCATTAATTTATAATGCTAGATTCTACACTAGATTTTATAGTTACAAGCCCACAGTAGCCTACAGTATGTATATTTTCAGATTGACTAACTGGGATGTTACATTTCTTTACATTAGGTGATTTCCAATTGGTGGTGGTATCTGGTAAGAGATGTGGTCTGTTTCAGACAAGAACAACTCATGTGACTGTTAGCGGTTCAGCTGAGGTGAGTACCCTCAATTTAATTTTAAAGTTACAAAAAAATATATGCAAATGTGGCTTCATCAAAAGCATTTATTTATTAATAATAGTCATAGTAATGTCACATAAATTCACAAAGTGTTTAAGACATGTCTGGCTCAGTTTGTTGTGTATGTGTGTGTGTGTGTGTGTGTCTGTGAATTCTCTAAACAGTGCAGTTTAAAATGAATGACCACAAAGAGAAGGAAAAGAAAAGGTATTTTGGAACAGGAAAAATAGAATTCTCATCTTAAGGAATAAAAATAAGAAATTGTTCATCAGAGAGCTGTCAATACTCCAACAGATATTATTTAAATCATTCATGTAATCTAAAGGCCCCTAAAAAGGTTGAAAAACTAAATTACATTTTCTCAGATAAAAAAGAAAAGAAAAATGTACAGAAAATGTAGTTTTGTTTTTTTCACGCATTACAAAGACAGTATTCCGTTAGTCAATTTTCTACCTCAGCTGTGTATCCTAGCAACTACAGGGGAAGGTGTAAGTTATATTCATTAGAAATATCATTTATTATATAGAACCAGAAGAAGCACCAGAGAAAACCTTGTCCTCCTGTAACACAGTTGTGACAGAGGACTTAGAAATCACCATAAAAAACCTTTCAAACTTGTACAACCCTAATAAAAACAAGGGGAGAACATTGACATCCAATAAATACGAGACACATTTTAAATAAAAAAAGAACAATGTACAACCCCCCCCCCCAAAAAAAGAATAAATCTGTATATAAAAAAAAAAACTCTAAACAAAATGAAATCAGAGGTACAACACAATTAATTATTACACCAACTGAAATATTAATCACAATGAAAAATGGAAACAATTCATTAAAACAAAGACCTGATGTACTCCTAAAGAGGTGTGACAATTGCCTTCTTTCTCTCTCCTAAGGAAATAAACATTATACATTTGTAAAAACACAAAATTTACAACACATACAAGAGTCAGAAAGACAAGAACTAAAAAACAAAATTGTCTTTAAAACCCGTATGTTTCGAAGCATTCCAAACAAAAAGTGTCTTCTTATTCTTAATGCTTTTAGAAAAATGTCATCTCTCTATTATTAGTATTTTCCATCTTATTTATCTTCTAAATACAAGTCACAAGGCCAATGTGGTATATATCTAGGCTGATCTAGTCTTAAAAAAAAGGAAAATAAATTATTTTAGAAAAAAAACAGCACCCCACAAAAAAATACAAACAGCATTTACACATTTCAGTATTCAAGACGACAATTTGTTTTAAGAAATCCGGAAATAACACAAATTCATGCCATTGATGACAACCGTCCACCCAGTTGCTTGTTTACAATGGTAGCTAGCACCAACTGCCTTTCCGTTTTTTCAAGTCCTCCAGAAACCAGTAAGCTGGTCTTGAGCACCGTAGACAACAAAAGTAAACTGGAGTTTGATTGGCGGTTTGGTTTTGTAAACAGTGATGATGAGTAGTAAACTGGTTTTCGATTGGCTGTTTTGATCGGCAAGTAGTAGTAAAAAAAATCTTAAATAATGAAGGAAAAAAGGTTAAAAGACATTTTAAAAGGTGTGTTTAGTCCTGTCTGGCAGGAGTTTTGGTTATGGCTGCGAGACGTGGAGGATCTTCATCACCGTGAACTGGGTGCTGCAGCCTGGAGAGAGAAGACAGAGGACAAAACATTAGATATACTGGCCTCAGATTGTCAGGCAGATGTATACAAAACACAGTCAGGGCAGACTGAGCGAGTGTGCTCGTGTCTTACAAAAAACTACAAAGGTTGTGCGTGCGCGTCTCATAATAAGAAATACGGTGTGTGTGCGCGTCTCATAATAAGAAATAGGTGTGTGTGCGCGTCTCATAATAAAAAATACGGTGTGTGTCTGTCTCATAATAAGAATACGGTGTGGTGTGCGCGTCTCATAATAAGAAATACGGTGTGTGTGCGCGTCTCATAATAAGAAATTACGGTGTGTGTGCCGTCTCATAATAAAAATAACGGTGTGTGTCTGTCTCATAATAAAAGAAATACGGTGTGTGTCTGTCTCATAATAAGAAATACGGTGTGTGTGTCTCATAAAAGAAATACGGTGTGTGTGTCTGTCTCATAATAAGAAATACGGGTGTGTGTGTCTGGTCTCAATATAAGAAATACGGTGTGGTGTGTCTCATAATAAGAAATACGGGTGTGTGGTCTCATAAATAAGAAATACGGTGTGTGTGTCTCATAATAAGAAATACGGTGTGTGTGTCTCATAATAAGAAATACGGTGTGTGTGTGTCTCATAATAAGAAATACGGTGTGTGTGTCTCATAATAAGAAATACGGTGTGTGTGTCTCATAATAAGAAATACGGCGTGTGTGTCTCATAATAAGAAATACGGTGTGTGTGTCTCATAATAAGAAATATGGTGTGTGTCTCATAATAAGAAAGATACAAGTACTTTGGATTATGGCTGGTCCTAGAGTACACTGTCCTTCTCTCAACACATATCAAAGCTGCAGGCTAAAGTTCAATCTAGACTTGGTTTCCTCTATCGTAATCGCTCCTCTTTCACCCCAGCTGCCAAACTAACCCTGATTCAGATGACCATCCTACCCATGCTAGATTACGGAGACATAATTTATAGATTGGCAGGTAAGGGTGCTCTCGAGCGGCTAGATGTTCTTTACCATTCGGCCATCAGATTTGCCAGCAATGCTCCTTATAGGACACATCACTGCACTCTATACTCCTCTGTAAACTGGTCATCTCTGTATACCCGTCGCAAGACCCACTGGTTGATGCTTATTTATAAAACCCTCTTAGGCCTCACTCCCCCCTATCTGAGATATCTACTGCAGCCCTCATCCTCCACATACAACACCCGTTCTGTCAGTCACATTCTGTTAAAGGTCCCCAAAGCACACACATCCCTGGGTCGCTCCTCTTTTCAGTTCGCTGCAGCTAGCGACTGGAACGAGCTGCAACAATCACTCAAACTGGACAGTTTTATCTCAATCTCTTCATTCAAATACTCAATCATGGACACTCTTACTGACAGTTGTGGTTGCTTTGTGTGATGTATTGTTGTCTCTACCTTCTTGACCTTTGTGCTGCTGTCTGTGCTCAATAATGTTTGTACCCTGTTTTTGTGCTGCTACCATGTTGTGTTGCTACCATATTGTTGTCATGCTGTGTTGTCATGTTTTGCTGCCTTGTTATGTTGTTGTCTTAGGTCTCTCTTTATGTAGAGTTGTGTCTCTTGTTGTGTTTTGTCCTATATTTATATTGTATTTATTTTTGCCTTTTGGTAGGCTGTCATTGTAAATAAGAATTTGTTCTTAACTGACTTGCCTAGTTAAATCAAGTTTTAATAAAAAATAAATATGCATGTGTCTCATAAGAAAAATATGTGTGTCTCCTCACCAGGTTGAATGTGTCGTAGGTACTCATTAGCTCCTCCATGCGGTACTGCTCCAACACCACTACGTTGTTGGAGAGGCTGGGGTTCCTCTGGCGGGCACAGTCCTCACAGTGGACCACATAGGTCTTCCTGCTGCCACTCTCAGACGTCACAAACAGCAGGTTAAACACCTCCACCTGGTGGACAGAATATATACACACACCCAGTCAATATACAGGCAGGGATCACTGGGCTGTGGGACAGGGCTCGTATTGTAATGCATGGGGATGAATTGAAAGCATGCTGAAGCAATTATGAGGGAAGACAGCGGGTTGACGTAATGCGGTTTTCAGAAGCGAGACGGGCTCTCTGATTGTAAGGTAAGTGTTTGTGTGTTTTGGGTTCAGTTAAAGGCGGTTTGGTGCTGGCAGAGGTTTGAGGGTTTGTAACGAGAGGGCTGGGTAGATGTATTACTCACGTCACACTCGTTGCAGTAGTAGGCTGGCTCATCCTTCACCCGGCTTTGGTAGGAGATCTTCTTCCCTGCTGTCACCAGCTGTTCTCTCAGAACCTGGATGTGCTTGATGGACTGCAGCAGGCAGTGTCTGAGGGAGGGAGGGAGAGAGGGAGAGAGGGAGGAAGAGAGGATGAGGTTAGAGCCAGGGTGGACTGAGCAGTACGCCAATATGTTACTTCTGAAACATCATGAATATGAACCTGAAAATGATATACTTACACCTGTGTAATTTCTAACTACACCATCTGTATAATAAACAAATCACTAAGTGTAATTATAAACCGGGTCGTTCGAGCCCTGAATGGAATACCACGGGTATGACAGAAAATTACTTTTTACTGTTCTAATTATGTTGGTAACCAGTTTATAATAGCACTAAAGCACCTCGGGGGTTTGTGGTATATGGCCAATATACCACGGCTAAGGGCTGTATCCAGGCACTCCGCGTTGCATCGTACAAAACAGCTCTTAGCCGTGGTATATTGGCCACGTACCACGCTTTCTCTGGCCTTACTGCTTAAATAGAGGACCCATCAGCCTGCACTCACTTGATCATCTTGTATGTGTCTGGGTCGGTGACCTTCACGGTGCGGGCCACGTTCCAGGACACGTGGATCATGGGGACGATGGACTTGACCTTCTTCACTTCGTTCCACTCAAACCTCTCCAGGGCCAACTGGTACTGGTAGGCTGCAGAGAGGAGCAACGCTAACATTAGAGCCTGACAATCTGAAAGCTCTTCAACAGTCTAATTGTTAGTGACCTTGTATGTTTTTACAAAGGATCTTCAAGATCAGTCCTCTACTTATGCGTTTGGTTGGTGTGGATTTGGACTGCGGTCAGTACCCTCAAAACTCTCAAGCCAAAATGACTGACAAAGACCAACAGGTCCATAAAATAACACTAACCATTAAAGTCAAGCAATGGCTTCAAGGCAATGCGTTTCAGTAGATGGGTGAGTCAAACATTCACATCTGTAGCAAGAGTAAAGTAGTTCTCTTTATCAGGGAGTTAACTTACAGTTGAGAGGTCCCACGTTCCACGCGATGTTGTTGCACCAGCCCACAGCCTGGACCCAGTGGACGGTCCCTGCGTTGATCCACACCAGGTCTCCTGGTCGCTGAATGAAGCGGTACACGGGGATGTTGGAGCGGTACAGGTCCTCCAGAACAGGCCACCAGGAACCGGTCAGGTAGTCTACTCCATGCCTGAAGGAGGGAGGGGGTGCTGGGGTTAGATCACTGAGGTAGTGGGTGATCCGTTGGGAGAATGGT
>NW_019942780.1:47304-57304 GCF_002910315.2 Salvelinus sp. IW2-2015 | reverse complement strand
CAGGAATGACAGTGTTCTGCCATGGCCAGCGAAGAGCCCGGATCTCAATCCCATTGAGCACGTCTGGGACCTGTTGGATCGGAGGGTGAGRGCTMGGGCYATTCCCCCCAGAAATGTCCGGGAACTTTCAGGTGCCTTGATGGAAGAGTGGGGTAACATCTCACAGCAAGAACTGGCTAATCTGGTGCAGTCCATGAGGAGGAGAGACTTAATAGAGCTGGTGGCCACACCAGATACTGACAGTTACTTTTGATTTTGACCCCCCCTTTGTTCAGGGACACATTCTTCCATTTCTGTTAGCCACATGTCTGTGGAACTTGTTCAGTTTATGTCTCAGTTGTTGAATCTTGTTATGTTCATACAAATATTTACACATGTTAAGTTTGCTGAAAATAAAGGCAGTTGACAGTGTGGGATGACATGGTGTGGCATGATTACTATTGGTAGTGCAGTTTGAATGAATGATTTGTGTGGTTACTGTGGTAGATAGTGTTGAATAAATGATCGATAACGACGTGAAGTGTGTGTGTGACGGGATGTGTTAAACTCACTGAGTCGTAGGGATCCGGCCAGTCCTCTGATGACAGTAACAGGGTTCTTGGGGTCTGTACAGAACTGCAGTAGTACTGGGGATAAGGCATCTCTTTTACTCTCCAGCTATAGAGGGGGGGGGAGGATAGAACAGTTAGTACAATTATAATTCACATCGGGTGCCGTTTTCTACCACCAGAGGGCAGTACAGTACTGGCTCAAAGTGGAGGAGTGATTGACTCCACTACTTGTATGYGTGTCAGATATTGACATGTTGAATGCATTGAGCTGTCTACTGGCACACAGCTCGGACACTCATGCATACCCCACAAGACATGCCACCAGAGGTCTCTTCACAGTCCCCAAGTCCAGAACAGACTATGGGATGCGCACAGTACTACATAGAGCCATGACTACATTGAACTCTATTCCACATCAAGTAACTGATGCAAGCAGTAGAATCACATAAAAGAAGATAAAAATACACCTTACGGAACAGCAGGGAGTGTGAAGCAACACAAACATAGGCACGGACACATGCACACACATGTACACCTGGATTTTGTGTTGTAGATATGTGGTAGTAGAGTAGGGGCCTGAGGGCACACGCTTAAATGTGTTGTGAAATCTGTTGTGATTTTTTATTTTTATTAACCTTTRTTTAAGTTAGGAAGTTAGGAACAAATTCTTATTTACAATGACGGCCTACCCAGGCCAAACCCTCCCCTGACCCGGACGACGCTGGGCCAATTGTGCGCCRTCCTATGGGACTCCCGATCACGGCCGGTTGTGATACAGCCCGGGATCAAACCAGTGTCTGTAGTGACACCTTTAGCACTGAGATGCAGTGTCTTAGACCGCTGCGTCACTCAGGAGGCCCAAAATGTAATGTTTAAAAAATATATATAACTGCCTTAAATTTTGCTGGACCCCAGGAAGAGTAACTGGCAGCAGCTAAGGAGGATCCATAATAAATACAAATACAGGCTTAGAAAATGATTTTAATTTCACGCTACACATTATCACATTATTAGAGAAAGAGACAGAGTATAATGGGATACGTGGTGCAGAGAAAGATAGATATGTGAGAGGTGTGGTGGGGTTATGGTGAATGACAGGGACTTACATAGATGCTTGGTGTGGGAGGGTTGAGTTTCTCCCGTGGGATGGGCTCTGTGGTAAACAGGGGCTTGACAGAGAACGCAGGGAGCAGGTAGGACTCTCTGAACTTCCCCTTCACCCTCGCACCCCTGAGAGAAGAGTTCAATGATTAGTTTTTCGATCAAACACACACAGTCACAAACTGGAGCATAAAAAACTGTCTTTTTGGAAATGTATTTACTAGAATGGAACCCCCTTTACTTCCAGTTGGTAAAACCGTCCCACACGCTCTCCCACAACACTCCTGCCTTGTTCATCCCTCCATCCCCCTCCCCTCTTCCATACTCACTTGCAGGCCCGTGTGACCTCTGCGGCTGTGTTGTTTATGTTGATCTCCTCCAGGGGTGTCCTCTTCTCCTCCACCTCCGAGGCGATGAACGTCTCTCTGTCTCCGCTCTCCACCTTGATCAGCCTGATCTTCAGCTCCTTGGGCGGCCCGTCCGACAGGGCCTTCAGTTTCATGAAGTCAGCAGCCGAACCCTGCAGTGTCGATCCAACCTCACTGCCCTGAGAAGAGGACATGACACCAGAACTTTTCTCACTTCTACTATGGGACGCCCATTCTGAGGGTTCGTCTCCGCTGGTGGAACCGGCCTGTTTCCCCCTCTTCCGGTCTCTCTCCATGTCAGAGTGAACGTGGTCGCGGTCCTTCTCCCGGATCTCCTTGCTCTGGAGGTCCAGGTTCCCGAGGATCCGCAGGTGCTCCTTCTTCTCCTTGTGAACTTTGCCCTCCTTGTGCCGTTTGGAATTGGAACTGGATTGGAAGGAGGAAGAGGAGGAGTGGGAGGAGGACATCTCCTCTCGTTTCTCTCTGTGCTTTTTCTTCCTCTCTTTCCTGTCCTGGTGTTTCTTGCTGCTGCCGTGTTTCCTCTTCTTCTCTGTCTCTCCGTCTCTCTCTCTGTCTCGTTCCCKCTCTCTCTCAGGCTTGTGGTGCCTGTCCTCGTGTTTCAGCTCAGTCTTGGTCCTGTCTGAGGTGTTGTTGCTGGGGAGGGAGTTGGAGTGCCGGGTCAGGAAGACCTCACAGCTCCGGCCCAGCTCGGCCAGAGAAGACTCAGAGATGGTAGTGAGCTTCATCTCTTCTTTCGGCTCCATCTTGATGGATTGTGTGGGGGGATTCAAATGTGACTCTTCGTTTGAGGAATGGATCCTCTTCTCCATGGCCTCCCTCCCATCTCTCCAGATATCAGGCTCCTCCATCTTGATATTGACCTGTCTCTTCGCCTCCCAGTTGGAGGGAGAGTGTGGGCGGGGCTTTCGGGGCGGGGTCAACGACGGTGTAAAGCCCGGGTGATTGGTGGAATCGGAGGTGGGGGAGGTGCTATTCTGCTGCTGTTGGATGTCGGGACCCAGAGAGAGGGAAGAGGAGTACTTCACTCCCCCCAGAGCGGAGGGGGGCGGGCGGCCAAACGGACCTCCTCTGTAGGTGTACTTCTGGTTCTCCAGGGCGGCCTGGGACTTGAAGGTGCTGCTCACCCCCGTCTGGTGGAGGTGGGGCCTCTGGGGCGGGGGAGGGGAACTGGACGGGGTCTCCGACTCCTCTTCCTCATCTTCGTCGTCGCATTCGCTCTTCGCGGGCTCCGGGAGACCGTAGAGTTTAGCCAGGTCGCTGTGGCGGTAGTTTGTCCCCGACTGGGGGTTGGGGTTGAGAGGGACGGCTGGCTTGTGGAGCTCCGGGGCGGGTTTCAGGGTGGGACAACCCTCCTCCTCTTCCTCGTTGAGGGAGGAGGTCCGACTGCAGGGGGAGGCCAGGGAGCCCTGTCGGCTCAGCACGGGGGGGCTGGCGTGGAGGTTCGCTCCAACAAAGTCGTCCTGCGGTTGCTGCTTGGGCGCCGGAATGAGGTCCGGGGCACACAGGTAGCTCTTATCCGGTGGCATGGTATCAGAGAAGGTGTTGACAATGTTTTGTCTGGCTCTGTTTCGGTCGCTGCTATAGAAAGATTCCTCCTCTTTCTTGATGGACTCATCCAGCATGGCCATGATGTTGGCCAGACCGTCTGGGAGTAACGTAGAGAGCTCCGATGGTTCCTCCTCAAACTGGGCGCTGTCCGAGTCTCCGCTGCTGCTGCTGCTGGCGCTGCTACCCAGGCTGCCTAGGCCTCCGCTGGGCATGCGCTTGTGGAGGAGACCCCCTGTGCTGGAGGTGCTGCTGGTGGTTCTGGAGGGGTTGGTCCCGGACGAAAGGCTGTCCCTGGGGAAAGCCTGGAAGAGTTTGGGGGGCTCTCGGAGGGTGATGCTGATGGAGCTGTGGAGGGGACCTGTAGCCCCCATCACTCCTCTGGCCTGCTGACTAGCCTTCTCCTTGGGTTGGGGGGTGTCTTTGGGTGGACGGGGGGTGCCTCGCATGGTGGTGTTATTTAAGGGGTGGTTGGGGTAAGAGGTAACAGCAGAGGGGTTGTTAGGGTAGGAAAGCCCCAACGAGGACCGGGCGTTGTTCCCTGAGGTAACGTTACTACTGTGAGATGACGACGGGGGACTCCCACCCCATTTCTCCCTCTGCCTCTGCTTCTCCCTGGCATACTCCGTCTGGGGGGTGAGAGGGGGCGGCTGCGACCTCTCCAGGGGGGCGGGAGACGGTGGTGCCTGGCCTGGGGGACAAGGGGGTGCCCCGGCCCGACTCAGCCAGGGGTAGGGGGGCGAGGAGGAGGACTGGCTGGGGGGTGGAGGTAGGACAAAGGAGGAGGAGGAGTTGGAGACAGTGGACAGGCGAGGAGGAGGTGGGGCAGAAGAAGTGCTGCCTGACAGGAGTCTCTCCAGACTCTCAATGGCGGACTCCTCTCTCCCCTTACTGCTCCTGCTCATCTCCTCCTTTGCCTTCCTCTCCATCCTCCTCTTCCTCTCCTCATCCTCTCTCACCCACTCCCTCCTTTTCTTCCTCTCCTCTTCCTCCCTCTCTCTCTCCCAGTCCCTCCTCTTCCTTTCCTCCTGCTCWTTTTCCCATTCCCTATTTCTCTTCTTCTCCTCTTCCGCCCTCTCCCACTCCCGCCTCTTCCTCTCCTCCTGCTCTCTCTCCCAATCCCTCCTCTTCCTCTCCTCCTGCTCTCTCTCCCAATCCCTCCTCTTCCTTAACTCCTGCTCTCTCTCCCAGTCCATCCTCCTCTCCTCGGCCTGCATATGACCCTGCAGCTCAGCATCCAGTTTATCCAGGGCCTCCTCCATGGACTGGGGGGCTGAGGGTGGAGGTGGCTGGGGTCGAGAGTTAAGATACCCCTGGGCTGAGGTGGTGGTAGCCTGGGGGGGCTGGGGTGGAGGTGGCTGGGGTCGAGAGTTAAGATACCCCTGGGCTGAGGTGGTGGTAGCCTGGGGGGGCTGGGGTGTAGACTGGGCACAGAGTCTGGAGTAAGAGGGATTGGAGGCTGGCTGAGGGGCAGAGTTGACCGTTTGGGTTTGGGGGGCGGTCATGGTGCGGTCATGGGGTGAGCTAGTGACCGTCGTCTGCGGGAGGGGGTTGGGGTGAGACCCTCTGCTGGTGATGACGCTCTCCCCTGCCCTCTGGTGTCCTGAGGATGATGACGAAGAGGAAGGAGTGCGATCAGGCTCAGGCCGTCCGTAGTAACCCTTCCCCTGGACAGACGGTTGGTGGTGGTGGCTAGGCTGCTGCTGGGGCCTGGGTGGTGCCCGCTGGGGGTGAGGGTGGCTGGCAGTGCCCACACGGGCTCCCTGATAACCTGGGTGCAGCATGGGGTGGATGGGCCCCCTCTCTGGGTCCCTCTCCAGCTGAGATGGAACTGAGGTCTGGTGGAGCATTCCCATCGTCTCCCTGCCTCTCCTGCTGCTGCTGCTGGGGGTGTTGTTAGCTGAACACACAGCAGGCGGCGCTGTGGTCACAGTGGAGAGTGCAGGTCCAGTCATACTACTACTGTAGCGGTTGTTATGTGACTGTGAGCAGGGGGGCTGGGGGGTGAAGGTGGGGGTGATGACTGCGTCCTGTAGGAGTATGGGGAGGCTGAGGCGGGGCTGATGATGGGGGCGGCGGGTGCTGATGATGCTGGAGGGGCCGCAGGACCCCGGGTCTCCCCGAACCTGGTTCTGATGCTGCCCCTGAGATACCGGCCCTGCCCTGTTAGAGACCTGACTCCTGTAGGGAGAGACACATGCTAGGTTAGTACACTGGAGATCGTGCGCAATACAAACAGTCACAGTCCGCTTCCCAAATGGCACCCTATTCCCTACACAGTGCACTACTTTGATAGGGCCCATTTGGGACGCCCCCCGATACACTAGAATGCAAACAAAATGGATATGCTTTATATTTAACTAAGTCCAATCAATTCCAAACAGAACCCTGCCGTATAAATGACAATGGTAGGTAAAATGGGAGTTGTTCACGACTCTTCGGGTCTACGTTAAGTGCCCAGTGAGCCCGCTGGGCGTCGATTCGGGATTTTGAAAATAATCGTGTGAAAAGGCGGAGATCACCACGTTAACAATGAAGGCTGGGTGCAACATTAGCTCTGCTGGGAACTAGGACTCACCGGGGGGTGGTTGCTTTGTGGCCTGCCTGGCCCTGGGGCCGCCAGGCCTCGTGGTGTGGGGTGGTGGGTTGTGCTGCTGACGTACTGCGGTGCTGCAGGCAGGGCAGGAGGACGGGGTTGTGGGCGTGTGGGGCGGAAGTGGGGGTGGGGTTGTGGCTGTAAGGCACGCCGGTGTGGTTTGCTGGTGAGGTTTGGGGGGCTCCCTACTGTCCCTTTCTCCTCTACTGTCCCCCCTTGCTGGAGCGTTGGTGGAGGAGGATGAGAGAGGGGCTGGTTGTTGGATTCCTCGGCCCCCAGTTGTAGGGCCTCTCTGGGGGTAGGAGGACCTCCCCGGGGCTCCATCCCATGAGGGCGGGGCTGGAGCTGGTTGTTTGGGGTACTGGGGGTGGTTATTGTGGTGGGGTGATTGAGGCCTGAGGTGGGAACTGGGGCTTGTGGAGTGGGGGGCCCCCGCGCCCCTGGGGTAGTCTCCCAGGGAGGAGATGCGGGGTGGGGAGATTGGCGAGGGGGCAGAGGGAGGGGGAGGTTTGTAGGTGTAGCCACCCAGACCTGACTTGGCTGAGTCCTGTTACCAGAGAGAAAGAGAGAGACACGATCAGGTAAGAACTCGTGGGCTAGGAGACCATAGACAAACTATTTGACCACCGAACCTGCATCTCATAAACCGACATGTTACTTTATGTCAAACACAACAAACCAAGTTCCACCAACAAGAAATACTATAATAATCATCTGAATAAGTAGATTTGATGAGTACAGTGAGTTCTGTTGACGATGTGGTTCTTACAGTTCTGATCTGGAACTCTGAAGGCCCGTTCCTGCGTTCGGGCTGGGCCCAGGGGGCGTTCCCCTTATGCATGGGGTTCCAGAAGGCAGGTTTGGGTGGGGGAGGGGGGAGGTGGGCCGGGGGCTGCTGCTGGGGGGGCAGGGGGTGTCCCCCTGGGCCAGAGAACCTCTGCGTGCCGGGGTGAGGAATCTGGAGAGGAGAAGAGTAACAATATTAATACTACAGCAGATCCCATCAAAACAACATGGTCAAATTACAAGAACAAAGTTGAGATATCAAAAGGTCACAAATAATTCTATGCAATCACCTGATGCTACAGATGAGAGAGTATAGACTTGGATTTCTTTATCCTGTATGTGTGGAGTAAAAGTAACTGCACGAGTGAAGTGTTGAGTGCAGTGGTTTCAGACATCCACGTACCTGCTCAGAGCTCCCCATCCTCTTCCTCTTGCTAGGACTGGGGCAGTCCTCATTGGGGCGAGAGGGGTGAAGGGAGGGGGGCGGGGTGTGCTGGATGACCGAGTGCTCCCCCAGAGGGGGGGCCGGCCTCTTCAGCTGCCCCCCCAACATTTTCCCTGGGTAACCCCTCTGCTGCTGCTGCTGAACCTGAGACCACATATCATCACCCAGTGATGCTGGACCCCTGGGAACATGATGCTCCTGAGGACCCTCATACTGACAGATAGGAGAGAGGAGAGAGTGAGGAAAAGTCAGCATTACATCTAACAAGACATCCACCTTTAATCGTCACTCACTGATAGGCCACTCGTATATCTACACTCGTCCTGTCAGATGATATCACTGGCCCCTTCTCTCACCTTCAGTAGCTGATTGGGTCTGGAAGGCAGGTGGGTAGGAGGCCTAGTGCTATATCCACCACTGTGCAGGCGGGGTGCGTGGTCGCTAGGTAGGGGTACAAGTGAATGAGGAGGGGGGTGGGAGTCATACAGCTGACCCAACTGCTCCCACACCCGGTGGGGGGGAGGAAGGGGGCGTTGCTGGTCCCCTCTCTGGAGGCTAGGTAACATGGCCTGGGACAGCTCCAGCTTTTCACCGCCACGAACTTGCATGGGCCTGTTGGAGACAGAGAGAGTCAGATTACAGTGACTACAGCCCGGAGTTATGAATGTACGTGACAAGGAAAGACAAGAAAGGCGGAGACTACAGCTAGCCCAATGGAACATATGCCGGACTCACCCATTATTGAAGAATTTACTGGGATGGTTCAGTCCGCCCATGTGACTTGGCGCTGGATGGGGGAGGAGTTGGTGTTGATTGACACCTGGCGAACACCTGGTAGAGAGAACAAGAATAAGAGTCAGACCAGGACTAAATACTGTGAGACCTGTTTACCTGAGAAATATACACCTTAACCTAAAATAACAATTAACACTGAACGTGTGGTCTTAGCTTCAAACTCTCTCACTTGAGGTCTAGGTCAGTTAGTGTAGGTGTAATTAATTGACTAGTAGGTGTGTGTGTGTGTGTGTGTGTGTGTGTGTGAGGCTTGTTGGTTGCCGTGGAAACCTAACATACCTGGCAGGTTGCGCCCAGGTGGGGCGGTTGACCACGGGAGGCCATGGTACCCGGCTGAGTCCGTCCAGAGGGAAGGAGTCCCGTGTGCCACGCCCGCCAAACTGCTCTACTGCGTGATGCATCCAGCCTGGAGGACGAAGAGGGCGGGACTCAATACAGGGAATACACACACAGACACTGGAGAGATCCACACTCAGTATGTACACAACGTGTGCCCTCTGCAGGGGGATTTCCTTAACACAATTACTCACATACACTCCCCTCTTTTTCTCACACATGCACAGACACACACACAGTCAACAAACTATAAACCTATAGCATTCGTGGATTGCCAAAAAATGCAAGTGCGCACTTTCTACTCACCACAGTAGCTGTGTCTGTGAAGCCCTCCACTGCAGCACAGAGAAGGCCACACACCAAAGACCAAGGGAAGACTACACACCTGTCTTCAACACCAATACTATACAGCCTGTTAGGCTAGAGAGGGAGAGGGAAGAGAGAGGACGAGAGAGAGAGGACGAGAGGAGAGAAAGAGAGGTATAGGAGAGAATAAGAGAGGGAGAGAGGAGACAGAGARAGAGAACAAGGAGKGAGAGAGGTGCAAGTCAATAATTGCCAGTAGGTTTTCCATTATAAAGCTCAGCTCTAGAGCGAAACTCACTGCAGACAGAGAGGAAGGCTTGAGACTGAGGAGACAGGACAGAGGAAAGGACAGAGCAAGGAAGAAGAGGTAGAACGTCTAGATATGGAACAGTTGGTGAGGAGAGAGCTTACAAACGTCTCGGACTCAAATACAGTATGTGTTGAGTTGGAGGGAGGCAGCAGACATTCTACAGCTCTAACTGTTCGTCTGCAGAAATGTGCCAATTTCACAATAGTTTAACAACTATTACACCACAGACGGTGGGTCTAGGTATTACAGTCTAACCATATTGTCTGTGGGTCGGTATTATTAGCTAGGGACACAGTACAAGTGCTGTACTGTGTCCCAGGCCCTAGGGGGCCACGGTAGCGCTGCTGTAGCTGACTGTAGGATTATTAGCCGAGCACAGATGGTTCTGGGGGAGTTGCTGGACCTATGACAGGGGAGCCCTGAGGTTAGTGTAATCCCTACAGGAGGTAGAGACCCACACAGACTAACCAAGGGTACAGGGTGTGTGGCTGTACTGTGTGTTTTGTGTGTGTGCGTACGTACGTCTGTAGAGTCATTATATATATATATATATATACACACGTGTGTGTGTGTGTTGGATCCACTAGGTTTAAATCCCATTATTAGAACAGGCGTGATGGAAAGGGACAGGGGGAAGACACAACAGAGGGTCTGAACAGCAAGGAAGGATACGAAGAAAAGATGGGTGGAAAATAAAAGTGCTCTCAAGGAAGGACGGAGGGAGGGAGGGATGGAGGGAGGGGAGCGTGGGCTGTGCTGCCTATATCTCACGCCCACACACCTTCTCACACATGGCAGAGAGGCAAACAAAGAAACAGTTGGAGAACACAGAAAATAGCC
>NW_019942780.1:21785-45837 GCF_002910315.2 Salvelinus sp. IW2-2015 | reverse complement strand
CATTCTTCTATGCAGATCTTCAGTGGGTCAGTTTGGATGAGGAAGCGTTGCTGCACAGCTATTTTCACGGGTTCAAGTCCGGGCTCTGGCTGGGCCACTCAAGGACATTCAGAGACGTGTCCTGAAGCCACTCCTGCGTTGTCTTGGCTGTGTGCTTAGGGTTGTTGTCCTGTTGGAAGGTGAGCCTTTGCCCCTGTCTGAGGTCCTGAGCGCTCTGGGGCAGGTTTTCATCAAAGATCTCTCTTTACTTTGCWCCGTTCATCTTTCCTTCAATCTCACAGTGCCTGCCGCTGAAAAACATCCCCACAGCATGATGCCACCACCACCAGCACCATACTTCACCGTAGGGATGGTAACAGGTTTCGTGACGCTTGGCATTCAGGCCAAAGAGTTCAATCTTGGTTTCATCAGACCAGAGAATCTTGTTTCTCATGGACAGAGTCCTTTAGGTGCCTTTTGGCAAACTCCAAGCGGGCTGTCATGTRCCTTTTACTGAGRMGTGGCTTCGGYCRTGCACCTCYACCATAAAGGCCTGATTGGTGGMRTGCTGCAGAGATRGTTGCCCTTCTGGAAGGTTCTCCCTTCTCCACCGAGGAACTCTGGAGYTCTGTCAGAATGACCATCGGGTTCTTGGTCACCTCCCTGAMCAAGGCCCTTCTCCCCCGATTACTTTGTTTGGCCGGGCGGCCAGCTCTAGGAAGTGTTTTGSTGGTTCCAAACTTCTTCCATTTAAGAATGATGGAGGCCACGGTGTTCTTGGGGACCTTCAATGCTGCAGAAATTATTTGGTACCTTTACTCAGATCGGTGCCTCAACACAATCTCGCAGCTCTACGGACAATTATTTTGACAGGTGGACATCTCAAGGATCATCAATGGAAACAGGATGCACCTGAGCCCAATTTCGAGTCTCATAACAAAGGGTCTGAATACTTATGTAAATAAAGTATCTGTTTTTAACTTTTAATACATTTGCAAAAAATTATAAAAACCTGTTTTCGTATTGTCATAATGGGGTATCGTGTGTAGATTGATGAGGAAAACATTTAATTTAATCMATTTTAGAATAAGTCTGTAACGTAACAAAATGTGGAAAAAGTCAAGGGATCTGAATACTTTCCGAATGCACTGTATACACAAGCAACACACACACACACACACACACACACACACACACTTACCTTTTAGAATAGCACCTAATTCAAGATCCTCTGTCTCGTCAAGTCTCAGCTTCTACAGCTAATCATCTCTGGGATCTCTTCAGCCCTGGACCAATCAGAAGAAAGTCAGATTTAATACCAAACCGCCATAAAACAGATAGCTACAAAAAACAACAACATCTGTTCACACACAATCCCAATTAGCCAATAGCTGTATGTATCAGACAATAGGGCTGTTCCGTGTCATTTCAGAAAGCCATGACGCCCACCATCTCAGATTCTTCTGAAATCCTTTGTTAGAAACATAAGATAAGCGTTCCGGAAACTTACTTTTGTTGAAATGCAATTTGATCTGAGAAATGAAGCTAATTGATTTGACCCAAATTGTCMATTTTAATGTTTACGATTCAAATAATATTCAATAATTATAGTACCTAACATGCAATATGGATCAAACTTTTTTCTAACACTAAGCATGTTTCCATCCACAGTTTTTATGCAAGTAAAGTCATACCATATAAAAATAATCACAACAGCTGTGATGGAAACAGGGAGTTGCAGTACAATTTTATAAATAACCGACAGATAATTTGTGCGTTCGACGCGGTGGKTAAAGGTATGTGTCGGTAAAAGTATTATGTGAGAAATGGTGGWAGAAASGCYTTTATGTGCAAATATTGACATAACAACCATCATATTGAAGTAAACTTGGAGTCACGTGATGATATGGTGTGTGGTCCTCCCACTACGACTCGGGAAACTACGCAGTTTATTAGGCAACATATGAAATAACTCATGATGAACTTCACAGGGTGKTGAAAGAGCACAGTGATCTTGATGCTCCTTTCCAATAARTAAAGTTTCCTATTCTGGTCTGAAATGGACGTTAGGTACTATATTTATTATTATATGAATAAATTAAAATAGCCAACTTGGGTGCAATCAATTWGCTTAATWTCTCAGAAATCTAATTAYATAAATAAAGAAATAATGTTTCCCGGAATGCTTATCGTATCGGTTTCTAAATACAGAAACGATTTCAGAACAATCTGAGATGGTGGGTGTTGAAATCCTCTTTCTGGTGCTTTATGAGGTGGAGTGACCCAATAGCTATACTCATGTTATTACAACAGACAACGTAGGTAGACTTCTCCAGAACGATAACGAATCTCAGAAACCAGACAATAGCCAGACCTGTCTAACACTGCATTTATCAGTCAGAGTYAGGAGACAGACAGGGACTTTAGATATTAGTATGACTGTCTAACCTCCTCTCTCTCTGTCTCGCTCTCTCCCACGGTTACTAAGAACATGGAGACGGCGAAAAATAATCACCCCTCCTCTCTTCTCCCCTGCTTTGACTCCCTAGTCAACACGGCGGGTGTGTGGAAACCCAGGGAGGGCAGGAGGGGAAAGGGTGAATCAGCAGGGGGCCGACAACACAAAGAGAGAGGGGGCTCACAGACACACAATGGTGAGAATAACTGTGTTAGAGGCACAAGGGCTGTTGCTACATAAACAACAGTAGCCTCTCTCACAGGAAGAGGTCAGCACGTTAAGTCAACTATCACACGTGAAACTGTAGCGCAGCAACAACAGAGAGGGAGGGAGAGAACAGGAGAGAGAGTAGAGGCACAGAGAGACCGATGAGGGAAAGAGAGAAAAGGAGAGAGAGGAACATGAAACTAACAAACGTGCAGCATGGGGAACTGAACACTGGGGATGGGTGAGAAACAAACTTCAGATAACATTAGGAAGCTAAGACACAAGCTCTCTCAAGTTATATAGAGAGAAAGACAACTGATTATATCTGTCAGTACGCTGTGTGTATGTGTTATGATACGCTGCATCCGGGGTGTCACAGCACAGGGAACCCCCCCGGGGAGTGAGTCAGCACCACGCCCAGCGGTTGGTGGAAAGGGCTTACCCCAAACCCCACCCCCCTTCCTCCTCCCACTGGTGACCGGGGGCGTTGCTAGTGACGTCTCAGGTGCCGTCATCGGTGGTTAGTGAACCGGTGTTATGGTGAAACATGTAGATAGGCAGGTCGGGGGTTTATGCCTAACACAGGAATCGCCAGACCACCTTACCATGATAAAATTACAGTGGGGCTTATTTGTCACTTTTAGATGCTGTGTTCTCTTGTGGTGTTGCCGATTTCCCCAATTGGGTGAGGGAAATTCCAACTAACTACAATGAAGTTACCACACAGACCGCAGAATCTCACCAGCAGAATTAACATTGCAACTAAGGAAGTTGTGCAACATAACAAATGTTTGAATGTGTGAATTCCCGCGGCAGCCCCTGTATGTCACCTGGGTAACAGTGAAACTTCCATGACGACAGACGTTAAAGACCTGTTCCAGTCAACACCTCCGTCATCCTGGTTACGGCATCACACACCTGGCTACCACTCTGGTAGAGAGAGGCTAGGGCCATGCCATCATCATCATGCTAACCGTTGCTAACCATAACTACCAAAACATTACTCAAGACTCACAATTCTAATATACACTGAGTAAACAAAATATTATGAACACCTTCCCCTCACATAGATTTCACCTGGATTCACCTGGTCAGTCTATGATCTCTTMTTGATGTTACGTGTTAAAACCTCTTCAATCAGTGTAGATGAAGGGGAGGAGACAGGTTAAATAAGGACTTTTAAGCCTTGAGACATGGATTGTGTATGTGTGCCATTCAGAGGGTGAATGGGCAAGACAAAAGATATCAGTGCCTTCGAACGGGGTATGATAGTAGGTGCCAGGCGTACCGGTTTATGTCAAGAACTGCAATGCTGCTGGGTTTTTCCACTCAACAGTTTCCTGTGTGTATCAGTAATGGTCCACCACCCAAAGGACATCCAGCCAACTTGACACAACTGTGGGAAGTGTTGGAGTCAACACCTTGTAGCGTCAATGCCCTGATGAATTGAGGCTGTTCTGAGGGTAAAAGTCAATATATTCTTAATGTTTTGTACACTCAGTGTACTCAGCTTTGAATAGTAGTGTACTACTATGGCTGACMCTGTAAAACAACACATTTCTCTGCACATATTCGGTGTATATGAAAGAAAAAGAGGTATACTATGATAAGCCACAAGAAGTCAACTACCACTGTTACAAAGCTAAATACAAACATTCGGTCAGCCACTAAATCACCCCACCCCCCGCCTGACTCCAGTAATGAGACAAACAGAGAACTCCCCTGCCAGCCTCATAGTGGTTTGGTCCAGAGCCAGACAGGCGACATAGAAGGGCTCAGTTAAACATAGATAACAGACTACGAACACACACAGAGACAGCGAGTGAGAGAGACAGAGAGAGCGCAGGAGAGAGATAAAGGATGACGTAAAGATGACGACCTACAGACACTAGTTCCTGACAGGCCGAGAGATAAGTGATCGATTTGATTAGAAAGGGAGAGAGAGAGAAAGAAGGTTCCGGCGTGTCTGGCGAGCGAGAGATGAGGGAGGAGGAAGGCCTGTGGGTTTCTCTCCACACTGGTCCATTACATACCTGGGCCCAAAAAGGGATTGAGTTTAAGGAAACACACACACACACACTCAGCCAGGAACACACAGCCTGCCTGCGTCCGTTCCGTTGCCAGGCTCCCACAGCGTGTGTGTTTGTGTGTGTGTGTGTGTGTGTGTGAGATGCAGGCTAGTTCGTCACCAACGCCGCCAAGCTTTTCCCACACACACTACCGCCTACACAAACCGGGAGAGCACCGATATGGTCAAACACACACAGAGAACATCCTACAGCGGCTATTCATGGTTAGTAGAGAACAGAGGTAACTCTCTCTCTTCCTCCACACTAACTATAGTACAGCACTGCTGACCCGTCTCATTAGGGCTAGCTGTTTGGCCTTCTAAAACTGACAACCTCTCACCTTTTTACTGTCACACCAGGTCTTTAACCCTGACTGTTGCCCCAAGAATAAGGGTAGACAACACAGGCTGAAAAGAAGGTAGTGTTTGTATGTGCCTATTTAGGCCTCTGCACAGCTTACTGTTGGATTCAGTTGAAACGCACTCAGAGAGAACCGGAGCGAGAGMGAGGGCTGAAATATGTTCCTATCCCCCATTCTGTTGGAGAACGTGGATTGTCATCCTGGCTGGAGKGAAGCTGAACATGTGTGGTTTCTGAAAGTCGGTCCAAGTCACAGAGTACACTCAGAAGGAAAGACATGCCCACACCTCTCTCTCCCTCCTCTACCATGACTTTTACTGACAGACATGGTGAAATGTTCGGATATATACATTCTAGTACATGTACAGGGCTGAAAGTCTAGTGTGGTATTTTGGAAGCCTGTTGGTTTACGCAGGTTGAGGAGATGGAAACAGCAAGAGCTGTTTTATCTAACCGCCATCGCACCTGTGCTTGTAACAACTGTCAGAGAGAGTGTGTGTGTGTGTGTGTGTGTGTGATTTCACTGTTAAGGACAGTACACACACAGACGTAGTGCACGTGTGTGACGCTGAGAAAAAGGAGAAGAGGGAGAGACGCTGCTCTGAGATCAGACAGGAAGCTGCCGTCAGAGTCTCAGGAAGTAGCTAAGCCTCCCTGAGGTGTGTGTGTGTGGATGCCTTGAGGAGGGGAGAGGGCGTCAGTAGTAGTTTCCTGCGGAACAGAAGCGGTGTGCGCGCGTGCGGACAAAATAAGAATGTGTAAATATGTGACTGAGTGAGAGTAAACCTGAGTCAATACAAAACCATTAACAGGGTTTCACCTCTAAAACCCTTGAATCCATGTGAGACAGGCATGATGTCATCCTGTCATCCACGTGTTTAACCAAAGACACATGCTCTACAGCAGATGTGAAAACAAACGGAACAGAGACATTTGAACTTTAACTGAYGATAAACAAGGCTGAAGGCAGTTTTTTTTCTCTTGATTGTCCGCTAATAAAGTTTGAGGGGGCTGATTGACGCGTGTGTGTGGGTAGGGTAAGGTTATTTCCAGTCAGTCACTCAAGCAGATGTCCTCAACATCTCTTTCGCAGAACAAGACTTCACAAGAAGGGGTGACGTTCTTCTTTTCACGTTTTCCAGAAACAGCATGACTTCAAGCGGGAGATAGTCAGTCAGACCAAGAGCCCATGCCTTTGTCTGAGCACTTACACACAGATGTGCGTGCCAGTGTGTGTGAGCATGTGAAGCAGTGACTCACTATACGAATGTCTGTGACATGTACGTGACATTTGTGCCGCCGAAATCTGAACGACCATATGCGTGTGTTTACGTTCACTATCGACTAAACACTTGATCAAACTCACTCACTTTCCCGTTCCTTCACTTCAAAAAACCCAACCTGCCTGCCTTTTCCCCGAACACGGCGGCTCACAACATCACAGGGAAACGGCGTCACACACGACACCCTGCTTTCTCTGTATGAGGGTACCAGAAAGGGACAGAACAGCCCAAAGTCCCCCTCCCCCAGCCAGTGTCTTCAGTACTACCCATGGCCTCACTTCCCAGAATCTAGAGCAAGACAGACAAACAAACAAGTCAGCACCCTGATTAGTTCCCCCAAAAACACACACACAGACCACAACAGAGCCGAGACTCTGTTTCCTAGACAACGGTTGCCGTGGTATCGGTGGCATCGCGGCAGACGGTTATTAAGGTGGAGAGAGAGATACAGAAATAGAGAGAAAGTACTTTCAAGAGAGATTGACTTCTTTCTCCACTATTCTCTATTCCCTAGTACAGATTAAACATTCTCCATTCCCTAGTACAGATTAAACATTCTCCATTCCCTAGTACAGATTAAACATTCTCCATTCCCTAGTACAGATTAAACATTCTCTATTCCAAGAACAACATTAACATTAAGGTCAACCTGTAGTACTGGCAGGTTATTTAAAGGGACCACGTGCAATTAAAAACATACATTTCAGACAGGGAAATACGATGTGTGCACCAGAGTTAGCTAAGCACAGACACTTTTCATCAGCAGCCCCTCATTTTCGAGCTGACCCTAAACACACTCCCATCTGAGTGTGTGCGCGCCAATCGGGACAAAGCAGAGCAGAGAACATTACTGACGGTAGTCAACAAACCTCTTGGACTGAACGCCCCCCCCCCCCAGAGATAGGAGTGGGAGTCTGTTGAGAATCAGGTTGTCCTTTATGTTCCTTCCAAGAGCTGGAGGTCTGCGATCATGTCTCCACTGAACAACAACATTAAGGACAACCTGACCCTCGACACACTCCGACCCCTATCTGAGCACGTGTGTGTGCCTGCCTATCGGGACCGAGCAGAGAACATGACTGTCGGTAGTCAACAAACCTCTTGAACTGAAAGTTCCCTATCAGAGTCAAAGCCAGATGAGGTACAGCTACCGTTCAGTGTTTATATTATAGTTGGTAGGTAACAATTACACAGCGCTAGTTCTCTCTGAACAGACATAAAGCAGTGAGAATGATGCATTTATGTTGTTACGCCAGACTGAACTGTGTGTTCATTTAGCCCAAAGAACACTGGACTGTTTGTTTACCGATTGTCCTCACCTCTCTCTCGCTCTTTGTGTTTCTCTTTTTCTAATACTCACCTCTCTGTCCTCTCCCTCTCTTGCTCTTTCCAACACTCATTCTTGGCCTCTCTCTCTCTCTCTGAGGGGTTGGAGTAAAGTAGTCACTGAGGTGACAGAGGGAAAAACAGTACATTCCTTCCCTGTGTGTGTTGTGGTGTGTTAGTCATACACACGCACGTTTGTACACCTCCCTTTCACCTCTGCATCATCGGTGGCACTTTGCCAGGGATAACGGAACTAAAGAATAGTCACAGATCCCCACGAGGGCGCTTCATGACACACACACAGGCGGTTCTGGAACTTCATAACAGGAACACATATGGCTCTAGAACAGTAGAACGTAAAGACAGAAACACAGAACTACCTCACCGACATAGTCAACACACACGGTGTGGTACACCAGCCATTCCTACCGGTCTCCATAGAGTCACAGCTAGAGGCCTCAACACTGCTGGGTGGAATTCCACACAGAGCTGCCTGAGCTTTACCCCAGTAATTCCTAGCACCTCCTCTCTCTCTCCCTCCTCCTCTCACCCACCCTGCTTCTTTGCTCTCCTATCAATACACTTGCTCTTATTCTTTATTCTAAATGGACCTCGAGGCCCTACTCTCTATAAACCACTCCTGTATATTTGAAAGGATTGAATAGGTGGAAGCAATATGTACCGGTCTTCATTTTCATCTGAAAAGGTTGCCTGATAATATGTTGGACTGTAATCAAGATGTCCTGCTAGATGTCTGAGATAGGACAGAGGTTCATGTTATTGTTTGCAGCATGACAAATGCTGTGCTCCACTTCCTTGTTGAAGAAATTACACCTTTCGTTTCAGGTAGAGTAAAACAAGGCTTTTAGTGTCTGACATCATCGAGTTAGTTCCCCTTGCGTCTGACCAAAGTAACCACCCCCCCCCCACACACACACACACACAAACACACCCAATATGAAAGTTTGTTTGTTTTTTCACGGGCGCAATACAATGAAAATAATGTCAGAGGGCCTGAGACAACATGAGAAGTTCACACGATACACCGACACACTGATCCCATTTCATCACAACCTCCCTCAACGACTGAGGAAGTGTTAGGTGACTAAGACATGTAAACTAGCCTACTGACCCACATTACTCATGCCACAAACACCTCCTACACAACCGCCACTCATCCCCTACACACACAAGCCACACCTGTTTCTACAACCAATCTCACACCCACCACCTGTCAATTATGTAAGAAACACCATCCTGAAAACACCACGGGCCAAACATCTTTATCCATCACCTATACACACACACTTACACTTTCTATAGCCCTGCTTATTCCCCTTTCATCAGTGTTGACTCAAGTTGAGCCTTAATATGTAACTTTTCGGGAAACCCGAACAAATTCACATAGCATTTTTGCAACCTGTAAATGGCGGAGCGACTTCTGCATAGAGCATCTTTAAAAAATATTCTGACAAATATGTGGTGTGTGTACAACTTTAACGGTACGTATTCGTCATAGAAGTAGTAGAATGGGCGGCGATTGTTCATTCACTCGCATTTAGATCACGGGATGGAACACATGGGGGCGGGTGATTCAAGCCAGAGCAAGAAGCAGTCACTTGGCTACTATTCAGCCAAGAAGCTAGAGCTGTATGATAGGAGAAAAAAAGAGAATGTATTTTCGTACGCAGCTTTCAACCTGTCCTAACTTTACAGCTCGAGACTTCAAAGAGTCACAAACAAGAAACACGCCACTCGTTTCCATGTCTATCGCCTTGATTGATCGGAAGTGGGGTTCAAAGGGTTTCACCGACCCCATGCCAGCACACGCCGGTCCTTAGAACAAGGCTCGGTTTATAACGGCCCATAAAATGCATAGCACCGAGTCGAGTTCTTGCATGAACGATTTTTTTTTTTTATCCCGTCAAATTATCATGAATACCGTCAATAACAGGCTAACTTTCCAACCGTGTTTCAATTGCTTGTTCTGTGCTATTTCTCTAACCTGACGGCTCTTTCAGACAGAAAGGGGTATTTTGAGACAGTGAGTGACACACCAAAACCAGACCAAAAACACCACCCTCCCCCCGTGGACGATGCAAATGACTTCCTTTCAATTCGGCTCTTTGTGTGCGAAAGGAAGGTCTGACTTGGGGCAATACATTCGCTTTATAAGGCAGCTTGCCTACCTCCCTCTGTCTGCCCATCCCCACTCAACACTTCCCCAGTCAGCCCTCCCACAAACAAAGGCCCGGAGGAGGGGGAGATCTTTACACAAGCCATTTCTTTCTCCCCCCTATTCTCCCTCCATATATTCCTCTTATCTGTCCCACAAACACACGTGGGGTGCTGCTATGTCTCTGAAGTGCCTCCCTCTTTCTACTGTCAAAATAAATTCACCAAAACAATCGCACAAGCATCAAGAGAATTGACTATAGTCTTGTTGTAATTTACGCATTCAACCCATTATGTAGACTGTATGTTTGTCATTACATATGAGCTAAAATGGGAATTATAATAGGCGACGTATTCCCCATGTAATATATTTGATACAAACGACAAGAGATAACAAGGCAGCGTGAGCAAACAAGTCTTCCGGTTTCATTAACTATTAAATGTTGTACACTGTAACGTCACCAGGCTCATTGAATATCAACTCCTCGACACTGTCGCTAAATTTCACTTTCTGAACGGGCTCTCTTGTTATCGACATGAACAAACAAGGCGAAGAGAAAACTACGAAAAGCCCAAGTAGACATTTCCAGATAACTAAAGTTTTACGAAAAAAATAAAATAACTCGTCCTACAAGATCTCAAGTAAAAACGGCCAATGGCAACATGTCTCTCTGTGTACATTAGACAAACAGCGACGCAAGATAAAGTTACATTTTACATTCGAATAGTATTGCAACAGAATGTAACCAGCTCGTAATAAAGACGTTCACAATGTAACACAGAAGTTATAAAGATATTCACAATGTAACACTGTAGTAATAAATATATTCACGTACTGCTGTCTGGAGTAGTAGAAATCCTTGAGAATATTTCCAAAACAAACGAGCTTTTTTCACTAGTAAAAATATTTCAGTGTGTAACACTGTAGTCCGTATTTGCTGAGTTTCCTGAATCCAGGCAGTAGTTGGAGCTGTATCTGCAAGTTTCTCTCTCTGTGCAGCTAAATTCCAGCCACTCAGACAACTGACTCAGACAAATGTAACATAGTTCACTTAGTCTCACTCGCTTCCTTTCGAAGCTCTTGTAAACTTGTATCACTTGACGCCCAACTAATGTCACTCTGTCTGGCTTTGAAATCCTAGTTTCAGTCGACAAGCGAGATAGGCTTTTTATTATTCCGTTTGTTTTCTCCCTGCCTTCTATCTTTTTACAGTCCTCGTCTTCTTCTCACTCTCTCTCTCTCTGTCGACATAAGGCAATTAGGTTACGCTGAGTCGAACTGTGTTTTAAAGGGACAAGTCTCTTGGCTCGGTGCTCAACCTATGATGCTATCGCTACAGATTCACACACCAACCCACTGGCTGCGTCTTCCACACACCGACACGACACGCCCCTCCTGCGTCCTGCTCTGTCCGTCCGCTCGCTGACGTCACCACACCGTCCCCGGAATTCCCTGACAGAGCAAACTGGCATCGAATACCGAGAGACTCACTCTAGCCGCGACTACCGGGGCGTGTTCCTCTGCCTCTGTGTGTGTGTTTTTTTAAGGTGGGCTCGCTTCGTGACTGACCTGCCGGTTGATCACCCGGACAGCTTTTCCGTCTGACTGCCTATTTTTGGACAATGTACCATCCTGACATCACAGCTATTAAAGCCTTTATAGTAGCCTGCTGTAGTCTAAAATGATCCCATGTTGATCTAAGGGCAGTAATACCATCTATAATTGATATCCTGCCCGATAAATGAATATAATAGCAAAGACTAGAATAGATTACAAATACAGAATAATATGAAAATATCTTATACCCTGTTATAAACCATTTATAACATCAATAATATCAATGGTTAATTATAATAACTGATAATATTAATGAATATTCATAAGTCAATGTACTGTCTTAACATTTGCCTTAACATTTTTCCACAATACACTCTATATACACAACTATGTGGACACTCCTTCAAATTTGTCGATTCGGCTATTTCTGCCACACCGGTTGATGACAGGTTTATAAAATCGAGCACATAGCCATGCAATCCCCATATAAAAACATTGGCAGTAGAATGGCTTTACTGGAGAGCCCACTGACTTTCAATGTGGCACCGTCATAGGATGCCACCTTTCCAACAAGTCAGTTCGTCAAATTTCTGCCCTGCTAGAGCTGCCCCGGTCAACTGTAAGTGCTGTTGTTGTGGAAACGTCTAGGAGCAAAAACAGTTCAGCCGCAAAGTGGTAGAACACAAAAGCTCACAGAGCACTACCTGCCCCAATGCATAGTGCCAACTGTAAAGTTTTGTAGAGGAGGAATAATGATATGGGGCTATTTTTCATGGTTCGGGCCAGGCCCCTTATTCCATTGAAGGACAAATCTTAACATTACAGCATACAATGACATTCTAGACGATTCTGTTCTTCCAACTTTGTGGCAACAGTTTGGGGAAGGCCCTTTCCTGTTTCTGCATGACAATGCCCCTGTGCACAAAGTGAGGTCCATACAGAAATGGTTTGTTGAGAATGGTGTGGAAGAATTTGACTGGCCTGCACAGAGCCCTGACCTCAACCACATCGAACACCTTTGGGATGAATTGGAACACCGACTGCGAGCCAGGCCTAGTTTCCCAAAATCAGTGCCCGACCTCACTAATGCTCATGTGGCTGAATGGAATCAAGTCCCTGTAGCAATGTTCCAACATCTAGTGGAAATCCTTCCCAAAAGAGTGGAGGCTGTTATAGCAGCAAAGGGGGGACCAACTCCATATTAATGCCCATGATTTTATAATGAGATGTTTGACAAGCAGGTGTCCACATACCTTTGGTCATGTTGTGTACATGTGGAACAGGGGATATAATGTGGTTGATCAACTCCCAACACTGTTCTGTACCATGTTTCTGGCTCTCTGGGGACGGAAATGGCTGGGCACTTCAACCCCCCCAGAACGTGGGTACTATAACAATGCCAAACACATGGTCTGTTATTAAAGGCAGCATGTGTCACACACACACACACACACACACACACACACAACAGTATATTTAGTTCCACCACCTCAGCAGGATAGGAGTGTGTCATTGATGATTCTCCCACAGAAACAAAAGCAGGGACACACACACAACATGAGTTTGAACTGCCAGTTCCCGTTACCGATAGTAAATTACATCGTGACCTCACATGGAGATATTGTCTGGCACAATGAACATACAAGGTGTCTTTCCTCTCCCCCAGACAAGACCGACACGCACGACACGACACACACACACACACAACACACACACACACACACACACACACACACACACACACACACACACACACACACACACACCACACAACACACACAACACACACACACACACACACACACACACACACACACGCCACATAGAGAGAATACAACATACGGAACCACACTAGAGAAAGACTTAGACATGGTACATGGTATTCACATGTAATTGAGAATGAGAATGAATGTTCATTCAATGTTCCGTATTGCGTGACTGTCTGAAAGTGAACAGTAGAATGGGGTCTTTAGGTTCAATGTGAGAGCGCTCTATGTAAATGTGAGAGCGCTCTATGTAAATGTGAGAGTGCTCTATGTAAATGTGAGAGTGCTCTATGTATGTGAGAGTGTCTATGTAGAATGTGAGAGGTCTTGTAAATGTGAGAGGCTCTATGTAATGTGAGAGCGTCTATGTAAATGTGAGAGTGCTCTATGTAAATGTGAGAGTGCTCTATGTAAAATGTGAGAGTGCTCTAATGTAAATGTGAGAGCGCTCTATGTAAATGTGAGAGTGCTCTATGTCAATGTGAGAGTGCTCTATGTAATGTGAAGAGCTCTTATGTAAATGTGAGAGTGCTCTATGTAAATGTGAGAGTGCTCTATGTCAATGTGAGAGTGCTCTATGTCAATGGTGAGAGTGCTCTGTCAATGTGAGATGGTTCTTATGTCAATGTGAGAGTGCCATCTATGTAAATGTGAGAGTGCTCTATGTCAATGTGAGAGTGCTCTGTCAATGTGAGATGTTCTATAGTCAAATGTGAGAGTGTTCTATGTCAAGTGAACATGTCTATATGAATGTGAGAGTGTGCTTATGTCAATGTGAGAGTGCTCTATGTCAATGTGAGAGTGTCTATGTCATGTGAGAGTGCTCTATGTCAATGTGAACATGTTCTATATGAATGTGAGAGTGCTCTATGTCAATGTGAGAGTGTTCTATGTCAATGTGAGAGTGCTCTAGGTCAATGTGAGAGTGCTCTATGTCAATGTGAGAGTGTCTCTGTCAATGTGAGAGTGTTCTATGTCAATGTGAGAGTGCTCTATGTCAATGTGAACATGTTCTATATGAATGTAGCGTGCTCTATGTCAATGTGAGAGTGCTCTATGTCAATTGAGAGTGCTCTATGTCAATGTGAACATGTTCTATGTCAATGTGAGAGTGCTCTATGTCAATGTGTGAAGTGCTCTATGTCAATGTGAGATGCTCTGTGTAATGTGAAGTGTCTAATGTCAATGTGAGAGTGCTCTATGTCAATGTGAGAGTGCTTATGTCAATGTGAACATGTTCTATGTCAATGTGAGAGTGCTCTATGTAAGTGAGAGTGCTCTATGTCAATGTGAGAGTGCTCTATGTCAATGTGGAGGGCCATGTAAATGTAGAGTGCTCTATGTCAATGTGAGAGTGCGCTATGTAAATGTGAGAGTGCCTATGTAAATGTGAGAGTGCTCTATGTAAATGTGAGAGTGCTCTATGTAAATGTGAGAGTGCTCTATGTAAATGTGAGAGTGCTCTATGTAAATGTGAGAGCGTCTTAGTGTAGATGTGAGAGTGCTCTATGTAAATGTGAGAGTGCTCTATGTCAATGTGAGAGTGCTCTGTCAATGTGAGAGTGTTCTATGTCAATGTGAGAGTGCTCTATGTCAATGTGAGAGTGCTCTATGTCAATGTGAGAGTGCTCTGTCAATGTGAAAGTGTTCTATGTCAATGTGAGAGTGTTCTATGTCAATGTGAACATGTTCTATATGAATGTGAGAGTGCTCTATGTCAATGTGAGAGTGCTCTATGTCAATGTGAAATGTTATCTAATGTGAGAGTGCTCTATGTCAATGTGAGAGTGCTCTATGTCAATGTGAGAGTGCTCTATGTCAATGTGAACATGGTTCTATATAAATGTGAGAGTGCTCTATGTCAATGTGAGAGTGCTCTATGGTCAATGTGAGAGTGCTCAATGTCAATGTGAACATGTTTCTATATGAATGTGAGAGTGCTCTATGTCAATGTGAGAGTGTTTCTGTCATATGTGAGAGTGCTCTATGTCAATGTGAGAGTGTTCTATGTTAATGTGAGTGTGTTCTAGTGTCAATGTGAGAGTGCTCTATGTCAATGTGAGAGTGTTCTATGTCAATGTGAGAGTGTTCTAGTCAATGTGAGAGTGCTCTATGTCAATGTGAGAGTGCTCTAGTCAATGTGAGGAGGTGCTATGTCAATGTGAGAGTGCTCTATGTCAATGTGAGAGTGCTCTATGTCAATGTGAACATGTTCTATATGAATATGTGAGAGTGCTCTATGTCAATGTGAGAGTGGTCTATGTCAATGTGAGAGTGCTCTGTCAATGTAGAGTGTTCTATGGTCAATGTGAGAGTGTTCTATGTCAATGTGAGAGTGCTCTATGTCAATGTGAACATGTTCTATATGAATGTGAGAGTGCTCTATGTCAATGTGAGAGTGTTCTATGTCAATGTGAGAGTGCTCTATGTCAATGTGAGAGTGCTCTATGTCAATGTGAGAGTGCTCTGTAATGTGAGAGTGTTCTTATGTCAATGTGAGAGTGTTCTATGTAATGGTGAAGTGTCTAATGTAATGTGAACATGTTCTATATGAATGTGAAGAGTGCTCTATGTCAATGTGAGAGTGCTCTATGTCAATGTGAGAGTGCTCTATGTCAATGTGAACATGTTCTATGAAGCAGTAATATGTCTTGAGAGTGCTCTATGTCAATGTTGAGTGCTCTATGTCAATGTGAGAGTGTCTATGTCAATGTGAGAGTGCTCTAGCAATGTACTCTGTCAATGTGAGAGCTCTGCAACTGTAAGTTGAAGAGTGCTCTATGAATGTCATGTCATCCCTGAATTATGGTCTTGTCAATGCTGAGATGTGTCTTGGCTGTGGGTAATGTGAGAGTGTCATGTGAAAGACTAGTTAAGATGGTGACATGATTGGTAATGTCATGTGAAGAGGTGTCTTATGTCAATGTGAAAGCTATGATGTGGAGGCTCTATGTAGAATGTCAGAGTGCTCTATGTCAATGTGAATGGCTACTTAATGTGAGAGTGTCTATGTCAGTGTGAAGATGTCTGCTAATGGTGTAAATGTGAGGTGCTCTAGTGTGAATATTGAGATGCTCTATAATGTGGAGGTCTCTAATGTATGTGAGAGGCTCTATGTCAAGTTGAGAGTGCCTCTACATGTCAGAATGATAGTAGTACTCTTACTTGTCAATGGAGAGCGCTCTACTGTGTCGGAAGCGCCTATGTAATGTGGAGTGCTCTATGTCAATGTGAACAGAAAAAGGTCCATACAACTAAGAATAAAAAGAAAAAACATGAAAAAAAAAAAAAAAATAAAGATGAAAAAAAAAAATAAAAAAAAGATGAAAAAGGATAGAAATAACATGACAATGTGAGAGTCTCCTATAAATAAAAAAAGAATGAGAAAAATAAAAAGAATAAAATAATGGAAAAAAAAAAGTGTAAAATGTGAGAGTGCTCTATGTCAATTGAGAGTTGTCTATGTGTCAATGTGAGGTGTTCCCTGTCAATGTGAGTGCAATGTCATGTGAGAGTGCTTCTATGTAATCGTGAAATTGTCTAACTCTCATGAAGTGAAGTGCCTATGTCAATGTGAGAGTGTCTCTCTTATGTAAGTGAAGTGCTCTATGAATGTATGTGAGAGTGCTCTATGTAATGTGGAGAGCTCTAATGTTAATGTGAGAGAGATATGTAATGTGAGAGTGCTCTATGTAAATGTGAGAGGTGCTCTATGTATGTGAGAGGTGCTCTATGTAAATGTGGAGTGTCTGGTTCAGTGTGAGAGTGTTCTGAAGTGTCAATGTGAGAGTGCTCTATGTCAATGTGAGAGTGCTCTATGTCAATGTGAGAGTGCTCTGTCAATGTGAAAGTGTTCTATGTCAATGTGAGAGTGTTCTATGTCAATGTGAACATTTCTATATGAATGTGAGAGTGCTCTATGTCAATGTGAGAGTGCTCTTATGTCAATTGTGAGAGTGTCTATGTCAATGTGAAAATGTTTAATATATAGTGCTTATGTAATGTGAGTGTGTTCTATGTCAATGTGAGAGTGCTCTATAGTCAATGTGAGAGTGTCTTCTATGTCAATGTGAGAGTGTTCTAGGTCAATGTGAAGAGTGCTCTATGTCATGTGAGATGCTCTGTAATGTGAGAGTGTTCTATGTCAATGTGAGAGTGCTCTATGTCAATGTGAGAGTGCTCTATGTCAATGTGAACATGTTCTATATGAATGTGAGAGTGCTCTATATGTCAATGTGAGAGTGCTCTATGTCAATGTGAGAGTGCTCTGTCAATGTGAAGAGTGTTCTATGTCAATGTGAGAGTGTTCTATGTCAATGTGAGAGTGCTCTATGTCAATGTGAACATGTTCTATATGAATGTGAGAGTGCTCTATGTCAATGTGAGAGTGCTGCTATGTCAATGTGAGAGTGCTCTATGTCAATGTGAACATGTTCTATATGAATGTGAGAGTGCTTATGTCAATGTGAGAGTGCTCTATGTAAATGTGAGAGTGCTCTATGTCAATGTGAGAGTGCTCTATGTCAATGTGAGAGTGTTTATGTCAATGTGAGAGTGCTCTATGTCAATGTGAACATGTTCTATGTCAAGTGTGCAAAGATGCTTATGTCATGTGAGAGTGCTCTATGTCAATGTGAGAGTGCTCTAAAATGTCAATGGAATCATGTTTCTATAGTGAATGTGAGAGTGCTCTATGTCAATGTGAGAGTGCTCTATGTCAATTGTGAGAGTGCTCTATGTCAATGTGAGAGTGCTCTACTGTCATGTGCAAATGTTCTATTGATGTGAGATGCTCTATGTCAATGTGAGAGTGCTCTATGTCAATGTGAGAGTGTTCTATGTCAATGTGAGAGTGCTCTATGTCAATGTGAGAGTGCTCTATGTCAATGTGAGAGTGCTCTGTCAATGTGAGAGTTTTCTATGTCAATGTCAGTTACAATTGTCATTCATCCTCTCCTGTAAGTATTCAGGTGTCTGCTGCAAATGAACTGTTTCAGTCAATTACCTGTAGATAAGGTAATATAAATATAATGTGAGAGTGTTCTATGTCAATGTGAGAGTGCTCTTGTCAATAGTGAACATGTTCTATATGAATGTGAGAGTGCTC
Organism: Salvelinus sp. IW2-2015; assembly: GCF_002910315.2. Taxonomy (NCBI): domain Eukaryota; kingdom Metazoa; phylum Chordata; class Actinopteri; order Salmoniformes; family Salmonidae; genus Salvelinus; species Salvelinus sp. IW2-2015. The sequence goes on along the minus strand of NW_019942780.1, from coordinate 27,549 downwards.
TTATGTCAATGTGAGAGTGCTCTATGTCAATGTGAGAGTGCTCTATGTCAATGTGAGTCATGTTCTTTGTCCAATGTGAGAGTGCTCTATGTCAAGTGTGAGTGCTCTATGTCAATGTGAGAGTGCTCTGTGTCAATGTGAGAGTGCTCTATGTCATATTAGAGTGCTATGTCAATGTGAGAGTGCTCTATGTCAATGTGAACATGTTCTATGTCATGTGAGAGTGCTCTATGTCAATGTGAGAGTGCTCTATGTCAATGTGAGAGTGCTCTATGTCAATGTGAACATGTTCTATATGAATGTGAGAGTGCTCTATGTCAATGTGAGAGCTCTATGTAATGGTGAGATGCTCTATGTCAATGTGAGAGTGCTCTATGTCAATGTGAACATGTCTATGTATGAATGTGAGTGTGCTCTATGTCAATGTGAGAGTGCTCTATGTCAATGTGAGAGTGCTCTATGTCAATGTGAGAGTGCTCTATGTAATGTGAGAGTGCTACTATGTCAATGTGAGAGTGCTCTATGTCAATGTGAGAGTGCTCTATGTCAATGTGAGAGGCTTATGTAAGTTGAGGTGTGCCTGTCAATGTGAGAGTGTTCTATGTCAATGTGAGAGTCCTCTATGTCAATGTGAGAGTGTTTCTATGTCAATGTGAGAGTGCTCTATGTCAATGTGAGAGTGCTCTATGTCAATGTGAACATGTTCTATATGAATGTGAGAGTGCTCTATGTCAATGTGAGAGTGCTCTATGTCAATGTGAGAGTGCTCTATGTCAATGTGAACATGTTCTATGTCAATGAGAGTGCTCTATGTCAATGTGTGAGTGCTCTGTGTCAATGTGAGAGTGCTCTATGTCAATGTGAGAGTGCTCTATGTCAATGTGAGAGTGCTCTATGTCAATGTGAAGTCTATGTAATGTGAACATGTTCTATGTCAATGTGTGAGTGCTCTATGTCAATGTGAGAGTGCTCTGTGTCAATGTGAGAGTGCTCTGTGTCAATGTGAGAGTACTCTATGTCAATGTGAGAGTGCTCTAGGTCCATGTGAGAGTGCTCTATGTCAATGTGAGCGTGTTCTATGTCAATGTGAGCGTGTTCTATGTCAATGTAAGAGTGTTCTATGTCAATGTGAGAGTGCTCTATGTCAATGTGAGAGTGCTCTAGTCAATGTGAGAGTGCTCTAGGTCATGTGAGAGTGCTGTATGTCAATGTGAGTGTGTTCTATGTCAATGTGAGCGTGTCTATGTCAATGTAAGATGTTCTATGTCAATGTGAGAGTGCTGTATGTCAATGTAAGAGTGCTGTATGTCAATGTGAGCGTGTTCTATGTCAATGTGAGAGTGTTCTATGTCAATGTGATTGTGCCTCTATGTCAATGTGAGCGTGTTCTATGCCAATGTGAGTGTGTTCTATGTCAATGTGAGAGTGTTCTATGTCAATGTAAGAGTGTTGTATGTCAATGTAAGAGTGCTGTATGTCAATGTGAGCGTGTTCTATGTCAATGTGAGAGTGTTCTATGTCAATGTGATTGTGCTCTATGTCAATGTGAGCGTGTTCTATGCCAATGTGAGTGTGTGTCTATGTCAATGTGAGAGTGTTCTATGTCAATGGAGAGTGGTTCTATGTCAATGTAAGAGTGCTGTATGTCAATGTAAGAGTGCTGTATGTCAATGTAAGAGTGCTCTATGTCAATGTGAGAGTGTGTTTGATTGTAAATCTTGTAATGACGAGTCAAAAACAAAGTGATGGAGTGTGTTCAGAGCAATGCATTATAGAGAGATATATATTTCTTTGTGTATTCACTCTTTATTCTAAACTATCCCATGCATGTGTGTTTGAGTGGGCTATAAACTACATAGCTTTCAGTCATCAATGTACTTTATACTCAGGGGGCTGTGTGTGTGTGTGTGTGTGTGTGTGTGTGTGTGTGTGTGTGTGTGTGTGTGTGGGGACATGTTACGGGCTGAAGGAGTGTGTGTGGTACACTTGAGTCCCACCCTGGCCACATCAATCAACAGCCTCTTCTTGTTCCCCCCAGCAAATGTAAAATAGACCCAGTAAGCAAAATCACTGAAAAGATGTCTAAAATATGTATTTTCCAGACATTAAAGTTAAGTTCTGAATGAAAGGTGAAAATACATATTTTCCGGACGTGTAAAATACGTATTTCCGGATGTGGAAAATATTTATTTTCGGGACGTTGAAATCAGGTACATTTTCGGTTCTGAATGAAAGTTGAAAAGAAGTCATGTTTGTGTAACGGTCGTCGGATAAAGAAGGATCGGACCAAAGCGCAGCGTGGTAAGTGTTCATGMTTTTTATTACAACTGAACACTAATAACAAAAATAACAAAGAGAATGAAAGAAAACCGAAACAGTCCTGTCAGGTGCAGAAACACAAAACAGAAAATAACTACCCAACAAAACACAGGTGGGAAAAGGCTACCTAAGTATGGTTCCCAATCAGAGACAACGATAGACAGCTGTCCCTGATTGAGAACCACACCCGGCCAAAACAAAGAAATACAAAACATAGAAAAATGAACATAGAATGCCCACCCAAATCACACCCTGACCAAACCAAAATAGAGACATAAAAAGCTCTCTACGGTCATGGTGTGACAGTTTGGACCAAATCAAGGCTGGTCTAGACTTGATCAAGGCTGGTCTAGACCAAACAAAATCTGAACCAAACATAGACGCTTATGATTTTTCGCATATGCCACTGGTTGATAGAAATTCTCATTGTTTAGGGAAAGAATTATGTGAGGTTGTACGTGTTGTTGGAGGTGCCTTTTGGTCAGTTTAGCTAAGAAAACGCCTCCCTCCTCAATCTGCCACCATAGGCGGCCGCCTAATCCTGCCTAATGAGTGGGCTGGCCCTGCATAGTACAGTATTGTGTACAGTATGTGTGTGTGTGTGACGCTGTGTGTGAGGGGGATGTGTGTGTGTGTGTGTGACGCATGATAGTTGGGGGAGTGTGTGTGTGTGTGACGCTGTGTGTGAGGGGGATGTGTGTGTGTGTGAAGTAGTGTATATATATGTCTTTCTGTTGAGTAGTAGAATCCCCCTTCCTCTCCCACAGCAGGGGAGGGTAAGCGGGGGCAGACAGTCCTTAAGGATGTGTGTTTGTGATTGTGTGACAGTGTGTGTGTGTGTGTGTGTAGAGGGTAATTACAGTGACTGGGCCTACTGTAATGAGAGGAGAGGGACTGAGAGAGAGAGAGAAGCGCTGCAGGGAGAGTGGAGTGAGTTCAGTTCTCATACTGCAGATATATATAGCATCCCTCTCATGGGTACAAGTCAAAAAGATTCCTGTCATTCCTACTTCACACAAACACATCTACTGTATACAGTACAGGCTCAAGTGACGCCCACACATACACACTGGAAAAATACATTAAAGAGTGACTACCCCTAAAAACCAACGAATCCCTTGGAAAACAGTGTATGTGGCATCAAACATGTATTCTAGTGTCAAAACTGACTACAAAGTGAAAATAGGATCATTTTGGTGATAAAGTCAGTCTTGTCTAAAACGGAGTTTGGGACCTCAGTGCATCACAACGAGTAAATGAAGGTTGGGTTTGGATTACAATTATGTCAACAAATCATGCCCCCTTCTGCCAAGCTCCACGTGCAAATCGCCCCTCCGCTCACTTTGCTTCCCTTCATTGAATGTGGGCTCCGTTGTTTCATCACCCCAAACAAACGCGCTCAAAGAATCGCTGGCGTTTGAGACTGAAAAGCCCTATAAGGATTGAGCATGCAATGCATGCTTCCAGCAGGATGCACAGCCAACAACTATGGTTTGCATGCCCTGCCGAAGGACCCTATCATGCGGAATAGGTGGTTGGACTTCATTGGTCCCCAGTGGTGGAGAGTATACTGGTAGCTAGACTATAGACCCCTTGATATTAATCTGGTTATGTATATTTTCATCATCATTATCATCGCTAGCATAGCATAGTCACTTTTATAATGTTTACATACTGCTTTACTCATCTCATATGTATTTACTGTATTCTATTCTACTGTATTTTAGTCAACGCCATTCCGACATTGCTCGTCCTAATATTTATATATTTCTTAACTCGATTCTTTTACTTTAGATTTGTGTGTATTGTTGAGAATTGTTAGATACTACTGCACTGTTGGAGCTAGGAACACAAGCATTTCGCTACACCCGCAATAACATCTGCCAAATATGTGTATGYGACCCAAAAAAATAGGACTTTGATTTGATGTTTACTAGCTAGCTACAAACTAGCTAGCTAATTACCTAACTAGTTGGCTAGCTAGCGAATGTTAGCCTACCTCAATACAACTTGGATTTGGCTTGGAAACACAACAACATTTCAACAGAAGGCAAATTATTAGTAGGAAAACCGTTTGTCAAGATTGTGATGTCGCAGTATAACTTTAGCCAGCTAACTAAGATTGAGGGGACCACAGTATTTGATTGAAGAGACCACCGTAAAGTTGTTTCCTACAAATTATTTGCCTACTTTAGCAATGTAAAAGTATTTCCATGGCTMTCTAAGTTAGTGTAATTTAGACGAAACAGTCACATTAGTCTCCGAGGTGCAAACCATGTCTAGGACACAAACCACACCAGCCCAGGGCATCTATGTCTGGCTTCTTCACCTGCGGGATCRTCTGAGACCAGCCACCCGGACAAATGCTCACCTTTGATGGCCACTGGCATGCTGGAGTAGTGTGCTCTTCACGGATTAATCCCTGTTTCAACTGTACCAGGCAGATGGCAGACAGCATGTATGGCGTTGTGTGGGCGAGCGGTTTGCTGATGTCAACATTGTGAACCGAGTGCCCCATGGTGGCGGTGGGGTTATGGTATGGGCAGGTATAAGCTAAGGACAATGAACACAATTGCATTTTATCGATGACAATTTGAATGCACAGAGATACCTTGATRAGATCCTGAGGCTCATTGTTGTGCCATTTATCCGCCGCCTTCACCTTATGTTTCAGCATGATAATGCACAGCCCCATGTCACAAGGATCTGTCACAATTCCTGGAAGCTGAAAATGTCCCAGTTCTTCCATGGCCTGCATACTCACCAGACATATCACCCATTGAGCATGTTTGGGATGCTCTGGATTGACGTGTACGAGGCAAATGGTGGTTACACCAGATACTGACTGGTTTTCTGATTCATGCTCCTACCTTTTTTTATTAAGGTATCTATGACCAACAGATGTGTATATGTATTCACAGTCATGTGAAATCCATAGATCAGGGCATAATGAATTTATTTAAATTGAATGAATACCTAATATGAACTGTAATTCAGTAAAATCTTAGAAATTGTTGCGTCCTGAGTTTATACTGTATTTTTGTTCAGTGTATATCACCCTGTCACAGACCCTCCCAGTCAACACCACATCATAAGATTACCTGCTTGTCACGCCCTGACCATAGAGAGCCTTTTTATTCTCTATTTTGGTTAGGTTGGGGTGTGACTAGGGTGGGTAATCTAGGTTGTTTTATTTCTATGTTGACCTGGTATGGTTCCCAATCAGAGGCAGCTGTTTAGCGTTGTCTCTGATTGGGGATCATATTTAGGCAGCCATTTTCCCACAGTTTTTTTGTGGGATCTTGTTTATGTGTAGTTGCCTGTGAGCACTCCATAGCTTCACGTATCGCTTGCTTTTTATTGTTTTTGTGCGTTTCACGTCAATAAATTATGTGGAACCCATATCACGCTGCGCTTTGGTCCGAATGTTCTTACGACGATCGTG
>NW_019942780.1:19922-21775 GCF_002910315.2 Salvelinus sp. IW2-2015 | reverse complement strand
GTGGGATCTTGTTTATGTGTAGTTGCCTGTGAGCACTCCATAGCTTCACGTATCGTTTGCTTTTTATTGTTTTTGTGCGTTTCACGTCAATAAATTATGTGGAACCCATATCACGCTGCGCTTCGGTTCGAATGTTCTTACGACGATCGTGACAGAAGATCCCACCACACCAGGACCAAGCAGCGTGCCCAGGAGGAGAAGGTATCCTGGAAAGCCTTCCTTGGAAGCAGACGCAAGGAGAGAAGGGAAGACAGCGACAACGCCGGGGTTCGCGGCCACAACGAAAGCCCAAAGAACAGCCCCAAGAATTGGGTGGGGGCACACAGGGGGGTCGGTGGAGCCGAGGAGTGAACCAGAGCCAATCTGGGAGAAGATGGAGAAATTGGAGGAGTGAACGGAGAGAATCAGAGACCGTCAGTGAGTTGATGGAGAAATTGGAGGAGAGAGAAATGAGAGAGTTGTTGTGTTGGTGTATGATGCACGACATTCGCCCTAAGGAGCATGTCATCAGTTTGATGCCACCTGAGTCAGCTCTCCGTACTCGTCCTGAGGAGCGTGCTAGCAGTCTGGTAAAAACTGTGCAGGCTCCACGCACCAGGTCTCCAGTACGCCGTCACAGCCCAGTACGTCCTGTGCCAGCTCGCCGCACTCGCCGTGCGAAGTGTGTCATCGTTCCGGTACAATTTGTGCCGGCTCTACGCACTAGGTCTCCAGTGCGCCTCCACAGCCCAGTATCGTCCTGTGCCGGCTCCTCGCACTTGCCCTGAAGTGTGTGTCACCAGTCCGGTACCACCTGTGCCGGCTCCACGCACCAGGCCTCCAGCGCGCTTTCCCAGTCCTGTACGTCCTGTTCCTGCTCCTCGCACTTGCCCTGAAGTGTGTGTCACCCGTCCGGTACCACCTGTGCCGGCTCCACGCACTAGGCCTCCAGTGCGCCTCCCCAGTCCGGTACGTCCTGTGCCTGCTCCTCGCACTCGCCCTGAAGTGCGTGTCTCCAGTCCAGAGCTTCCGGCGATGGTCCCCAGTCCAGAGCTTCCGGCGACGGTCCACAGTCCGGATCCTCCTACGGCGGTCCACGGTCCGGAACCTCCTACGACGGTCCACGGTCCGGAACCTCCTGCGACGGTCCACGGTCCGGAACCTCCTGCGAAGGTCCGGAGAGAGATCTTGGAGCATGGATGGAACGCCAATGCTGGACTGGAGCATCGGCGCAGAGGAAGGCTTCCGGCCCTTGAGCTGGAGCTGAACGCCGTGCCCCGGACTGGCACCGGTGCACCGAGGAAGGGCTTCTTCTGTCTCTTATTGAGCGGCGGACTGGACGCCGTGCTGACCGACACAGGGGCGCCAGAGGGAGGCTCCTGCCCTGGAGCTGGACTGGACGCCTTGCCTGGACTGGGCATCGCGCAGAGAAGGCTGCATGACCTGGAAGCGGGACTGGACACCGTGCCTAGACTGTACACCGGCGCAGAGGGAGGCTCCTTCCGGTGGAGGCAGGACTGGACCGCCCTCTGCACTGGAATGCTCCGGAGCCGTTTGACCCTACCGCCTGGAAGGTTCCTGAACACTTGGTACCGTCGCTGGAGGTTCCGAAACTCGACCGTCGCATGGAAGGTACCGACCGTGGACCGTCGCGGAGGTTTCCGGACCGTGGACTCGCTGGGAGGTCGGCCCGTGGACCGGTCGCCATGGAGTTCCGGCCTGTGGGACGTCGCAAAGGAAGGTTCTGCACGTGGACCGCCGCGAAGGTTCGTGTTACCACGTTCTCTGTCTGTCTTTGTATATGGTCGGCTCAACCGGAGTGGAACGTCACGCAGAGTTCCTGCCCTTGTGTTGTATCTCTTGTTCGACGGAGG
>NW_019942780.1:14256-19477 GCF_002910315.2 Salvelinus sp. IW2-2015 | reverse complement strand
CTTGCCGATTCTTGTCAACATGTCGTGACTGTTCCATTCATGGGAATGCTCACACGTGAGGACATGTCCTACATGATACTGATGAGGCCCCTGCTGTTCTTCTCTCTGCTGAGTTCAGCTACAACCTAGACATCTCTCAAACAACTGCAGCAGTGTCAGATCGTCGTAAGAACATTTCGGACCAAAGCGCAGCGTCCATGATATGGGTTCCCTACATATTTATTGACGTGAAACGCACAAAAACAAATAAAAAGCAAACGATACGTGAAGCTATGGAGTGCCAACCTTCACCTGTCAGCTGCAACAGTTTTCACAGACTCATCATTCGCAAAAATACAGGTAACCCACTTCATTACTTTGATAACCAAATTGTGAAACATAATTTACAGTTGAAGTCGGAAGTTTACATACACTTATGTTGGAGTCATTAAAACCCATTTTTCAACCACTCCACACATTTCCTGTTAATTAACAAACTACAGTTTTAGCAAGTTGGTTAGGACATCTACTTTGTGCATGACACAAGTAATTTCCCCAACAATTATTTACAGACAGATTATTTCACACTGTATCACAATTCCAGTGGGTCAGAAGTTTACATACACTAAGTTGACTGTGCATTTAAACATTTTGGAAAATTATAGAAAATTTTGCACTCACGAGACTCCCAGTTACACAATAAATGTTATTTTTGTTCGATAAAGATTAGTTTTATAACCAAAAACCGCCATTTGGTTTGCGCGTTATGTTCAGAAAACCACAGGCTTGTTCCGGTCCTGAAAGGCAGACGAAAATTCCAAAAAGTATCCGTAATGTTCGCAGAAACAAACGTTCGTCAAACGTTTTTTATAATCAATCTTCAGGTTGTTTTTAACTTACATAATCGATAATATTTCAACCGGACGGTAACCTATTCAATACTACAGAGAAAGAAAATGTCGAGCTACATCTCTCGCGCGCAGGAACTAATCAAAGGACACCTGACGCGTTTTGAAAAATCTCGCTAATTTTTCAAAATAAAAGCTTGAAACTATGTCTAAAGCCAAAAGTGTTGTTGTCACGGAAGAAGTTGACCGAGCTCTGAAATCAGTGGAATGCCCAGTGGAAGCAGAGAGATGATTGCTAAATGCGGAGAGAGTTGAAAAGAGAAGGCTGTTGTATAAAACACCTGTCTCCGGATTACATCTTCAAACTAAGGGCAACCATGGCATCCGTGACAGAGAGGGAGAAGCGTCCATCCATGTATACGGGTAAGAGTCTAGCTACATTTTCAGATATTATATGTTTCTAATTTGATAGAATGTCATTTTTATTGCAAGTTAAAGCGTACTGTTAGCTAGCTAGCTAACTTTAGCTGGCTGGCTCACTAGCTAACGTTACGTGTATGATCTGTGTAGTAATATTATTTGCATCTCAGGAAACTATTTGCATTGCTAGTTATAGCCTAATGTTAGCTAGCTAGCTAGCTAGCTGCAGATTCATGCATGGTGCATGGTAGTATGAGTTGGGATTATGGTTCATTGTTTAGCTAGCTATCTAGCTAACTAAAGCTACATGTCTAAACAAAATACTCAACTATGAAGGTAACATTTTCACTGTGCCATTTACACCTTCTATGTCCTGTGCATGTGACAAATAATGTTTGATAAAGTCAGATTAGGATATAGGCCAAGGACTAGATAAAGTGTATTTTTACTACTACTTTTTGCTACTACTTTCACCACTTTTAGTCTTGAACTCTTTGGTTGTTTACTACACTACCTTACTCACTCTGTTTAGCACATGGCCTCACATGTGAATCCTTAAAGAGATGGGTGGGGCTAAGGCTTAAAAGGGTTGAAACGATGCGGAATGGGTGGAGCCAAAGAAGAGCTCTCCAGTAGGTGTCCCAAACATTCAAGGCCATTTACAGTTACAAGTTGATCAACTTTCAAGGCAGAATTACTTTCCCATTGTTCCTCAACTTCAGTGCATGATACACCATGTTCTAACTCTTGAGTCTCTACTTTATCCTATGTAAAAAAAAAAAAACATTTAGGTGGTGGGTCACGTTTCATGATATCTGAAGGGAAATAGAAAGGGGAACGCAGTGATCAGGTTGGTTCCACCAAGCTAATCATAACCACCATCGAGAATGCAATAAGTGCTCTGTGTCTGTGTGTGTGTGTTTGTGTGACCGACCAGTATCTTTGATGAAGGGCCAGGAGGTGATCTACGACTGMCATTCCCATCAATGGGGCGCTGGCAGAGACCTTACCTCCAGCCTCACCTCTTGYCCGCTCACCAACACTCGTCCATGGGGAGACTGTCTTGTAAATAGTACCTGTCTGTGTGTCAGATATATTACCTGTCCTGACTGGAAATAGAACAGTGTGTGTGTGTTCACAGAAACATGTATGGAGAGACAGAGAGAGAGGAAGACAGAGAGAGAGACAGAGGGGAGGAAGACAGAGAGGAGAGAAGACACGAGAGAGAGGAAGACAGAGAGAGAAGGTTATCAGTCTAAGCTCAATGGAGAAGTGAAAAGGTGACCAGCAAGACTGCTGTCAGTAGGTTGTACAGACTGAGATTTTATTTATTTATCCTTTATTTTTATCTAGGCGATGTCAGTTAAGAACAAATTCTTATTTACATGACGGCCTACCCCGGCCAAACCTGGACCACACTGGGCCAATTTGTGCGCCGCCTATGGGACTCCCAATCACGGCCGGTTGTGATACAGCCTGGAATCGAACCAGTGTCTAGAGTGATGCCTCTAGCACTGCGATGGAGTGCCTTAGACCGCTGCGCCACTCGGGAGCCCAGATACAGTGTGAGAGAAGAGAGGTGGAGAGGAAAACAGGAGGAGGAGAGGAGAAACAGGAGGAGGAGAGGAGACAGGAGGAGGAGAGGGAACAAGAGGAGGAGGAGAACAAGAGGAGGAGAGGAGAAGAGGAGAAGAGGAGGCGAGGAGGAGAGGAGAACAGGAGGAGGAGAGCAGAACAAGATGAGGAGAGGAGAACAAGATGAGGAGAGGAGAACAAGTGAGAGAGGAGAACAGGAGGAGGAGAAGGGAGAACAGAGCAGGAGGAGGAGAGGAGAACAAGAGGAGAAGAACAAGAGGAGGAGATGAGAACAGAACAGGAGGAGGAGAGGTGAACAGGACAAGTAGGGGAGAAGTGAACAGAACAGAAGGGGAGAGGAGAACAGAACAGGAGGAGGAGGGAGAACAGAACAAGAGGGGGGAGGAGAGAAGAACAGGAGGAGGAGAAAAGAACAGGAGGGAGAAGGAGAACAAGAGGAGAGGAGACAAGAGGAAGGAGAGAGAACAAGAGGAGGAGAGGAGAACAGGAGGAGGAGAGAACAAGAGGAGGAGAGAAGAACAGGAGGAGGGGAGAAGAACAGGAGGAGAGAGGAGAACAAGAGGAGGAGAGGGAGAGGAAACAGAACAAGAGGAGGAGAGGAGGAGGCGAGGAGGAGAGGAGAACAGGAGGAGGAGAGCAGAAACAGATGAGGAGAGGAGAAAGGAGGAGGAGAAGAGAACAAGAGGAGGAAGAGGAACAATAGGAAGAGAAAGAACAGGAGGGAGAAGAGAACAAGATAACAAGAAGGAGGAGAAGAGAACAAGAGGAAGAGAGAAGAACAGGAGGAGGAGAAGGAAGCGGAGGAGGAGAGACAGAAGGAGGAGAGAGAACAGGGAGGCAGGAGGAGGGAGGGAGAAGAAAGGAGGAGATGAGACAGAGGAGAGAGAACAGTGAGGAGAGGAGAACAGGAAGAGGAGACAACAAGATGAGGAGAAAGAACAGATGAGGAGAGAAGAACAGAGGAGGAGAACGGAATGAGGAGGGGAGAACAGGAGGAGAGAACAAGATGATGGAGAGGAGAACGAAGGAGAACAGGAAGGAGAGAGCAACAGAAGGGAGGAACACAGAAGGAGGAGGAAGAGGTGAACAGTAGGAAGAGAAAGAGCAGGAAGGAGGAGAGGAGAACAGAAAAGAGGAGGAGAGGAGAACAAGAGGAGAAAACAGAGGAGGAGATCAAGAACAGGAGGAGGAGAGGAGACAGAACAGAGGGGAGAGGACGAGAAGACAGGAGGAGGAGAGAAAGAACAGGAGGAGAGAAGGAGAACAAGAGGAGGAGAGGAGAACAAGAGGAGAAAGAACAAGAGGAGGAGAGGAGAAGAACAGAGAGGAGAGTGTGAACAGGACAGAGGGGGAGGAGAACAAGAGGTGAAGAGGAGAACAACGAGGGAGAGGAGAACAAGAGGGGAGAGGAGAAACGCAGAGGAGGAGAGGAGAACAAGAGGAGAAGAACAAGGGGACGGGAGGAGAACAGAATAGCGAGGAAGCGAGGTGAACAGGCAAGAGGGGAAGGAAGAACAGAAACAGGAGGAGGAGAGAAGAACAGGAGGAGAGAGAGAGAACAAGAGGAGGAGAGGAGAACAGGAGGAGGAGAGAGAACAGAACAAGAGGGGGAGAGGAGAACAGGAGGAGGAGAGGAGAGAGGAGAAACAGAGGAGGAGAGGTGAACAGAGGAGGAGAGAACAAGAGGAGGAGAGGAGAACAGGAGGAGAGGAACAGAGGAGGAGGAGGAGAACAAGAGGAGGAGAGGAGAACAGGAGAGGAGAGGTGAACAGAGGAGGAGACAGAACAAGAGGAGGAGAGGAGAACAAGAGGAGGAGAGGAGAACAGGAGAGGAGAGAACAAAAGGAGGAGAGGAGAAAGGAAGGAGGGAGCGTGAACCAAGAGGAGGAGAGGAGAACAGGCGGAGAGGAGAACAGGAGGAGAGGAGAAGAAGGAGGAAAGAGGAGGACGAGGTGAACCAAGAGAGGAGGCGAGAGCGCGTGCAAACAGGAGGAGGAGAGGTGAACAGGAGGAGGAGAGAAAGGTGGAGGAGCGGTGAAGGAGGAGGAGAACAGAGGAGGAGAGGAGACAGGCAGGAGAGAGAACAAGAGGAGGAGAGGAGAACAGGAGGGGAGGTGAACAGGAGGAGGAAGACAGGTGGAGAGAGAACAAGAGGAGGAAGAGGTGAACAGGAGGAGGAGAGAACAAGAGGAGAGAGAAGCGAGAGAGGCAGGGAGGAGAGGAGAACAGAGGAGGAGAGAGAGGAGAAACAAGGGAGGAGAGAGAAAAAGGGAGGAGAGGAGGACAGGAGGAGGCATGGAGGGAGGACAGACAAGGGGAGGAGAGGAAACAGAGTGAGGAGGAGAGATGGAGGGAGGGCACAGACAGGGGAGGGAGGA
>NW_019942780.1:8420-14231 GCF_002910315.2 Salvelinus sp. IW2-2015 | reverse complement strand
ACAGCCCGAGAGAGAGAACAAGAGAGAGGAGGAGAACAGAGGAGGAGAGAGAAAGAACAAGGGTGGAGGAGACAGGAGGAGAAGAGAGGACAGAGGAGGAGAGGTGAACAGAGAGGAGGAAACAAGAGGAGGAGCGAGAACAGGCAGGAGAGAACAGATAGGAGGAAGAAACAAGAGGAGGAGAGGAGAACAGCGAGGAGGAGAGTGCAGGGAGAGACAGAACAAAAGGAGAAAGAGGAGGAGAGGAGAACAGGAGAGGAGAGAATAAGAGAAGAGGAGGCGAGGTGAACGGGAGAACAGGGGAGGAGCAGGAGGAGAGGAGAAACAGTTCAAATAGGAGTAAGTGTTCTCACGTTTTTAGGAGTGTGGTAGTGTACATTGACATTTAGTTGAGTGCACTCGGTGTATAACACAACCCCATGTCAGGAAAGGGCAGCCATAACCGGTGTGTATGTGACTGTGGCAAGAGCTTTACCAGAGTGCCACCTGTTCTTGTTCACAGTGACCCTGGGTAACACTTTGAAGTCCTCGGAGAACAGCACAATGCCACACACAGACACAGATGGCCACACACCAGCCAAGCAGTGCTGCATTGTTTTGTGCTGAAATCACACTGTGCTTTATGAACCAACAGAGTGACAAATTAACCATGTTTTGTACCACAGACTAAAAATGTTGACCGTTTGCAAAAACCCCAGACTGCCAATGTCTTGTTGTATTACCATCCACTCGTAGAATGACATGTCAACCATTTGTAACAGGCTTACTAAAATGTTGAACGCTTTTGACCCTTAAGTCTAGAGCTACCGTCGTTTGTCGACACTGTCTGTCTTCCAGGAGGCAGACATGACAGACAGAGAGACAGACCAGACACGTCGTAATATGTGGTCAACTGAAGCTCTTACAACGTCCCTGCCACTGACCAGGCTGAAGACGTGTGATTAACCCAGTAAGGACTCTACCACTCTATGGTTTTTACTTCACTGTAGTCTGTATACCACTATACACACAAACACACTCACTCTCTCTCCCAGTCTCACTCTCATCTCCCCGTTCACTCTCCCAGTCATCATCTCTCTCTCTCCCTAGTCTTCCCCAGTCTCACTCTCTCTCTCCCCAGTATCCACTCCTCTCTCTCTCTCTCTCTCAGATCACTCTCCTCTCACTCTCCCTCCCCCCTCTCTTCCCAGCTCTCTCTCTCTCTCCCAGTCTCTCTCTCTCTCTCAGCGTCTCTCTCTCTCTACCCAGTCTCCTCTCTCTCTCTCCCAGTCTCTCTCTCTCTCTCCCAGTCTCTCTCTTCTCTCCCAGTCTCTCTCTCCCTCTCTCTCTCCCAGTCTCTCTCTCTCCCAGTCTCCCACTCTCCCAGTCTCTCTCTCACCCAGTCTCTTCAACTCTCCCAGTCTCTCACTCTCCCAGTTCTCTCTCTCATCCCAGAGAGAGAGAAATTTGCTGAATTAAATGAGTGAGCATTGGTTAATGATGGTGTGAGTCGGATCGTTTCTCCTTGAGACGCTGTGTGTGAGTGTCTACGTTGGTAATTTATAACGTGTCACTGTGTGTGTGTGAGTAAGATTGACTGGACTTTGTAAGCGACATGTCTGAATCTAGGACTGTGTTGCGGAGTAGTTGGGTGATGATGTGTTCTGTTATTCTCCCTTGTCCACACAGAGTTGGAGGCTGAGAGGCACTGCCTGCAGCAGAATACACATCCCTACTACTGTAACTACACACACTCTCTTCTCTCTCTCTCTCTCTGCTCTTCTCTCTCTCTCTCTCGCTCTCTTCTCTCTCTCTCTCTCTTCTCTCTCCTCTCTCTCTCTCTCTGTCTCTCTGTCTCTCGTCCTCTCTCATCTGCTCTTCCTCTGTCCTCTGTTCCTCTCTCTCTGTCTCCTCTGTCTCTCTGCTCTCTGTCTCTCTGTCTCTCTCTCATGTGTCTCTCTCTCTGTTCCCTCTCTCTCTGTCTTCTCTCTCTCTCTGTTCTCTCTCTCTCCTCTGTCCCTCTCTCTCTGTCTCTGCTCTCTCGTCTCCTCTCCTGTCTCTCTCTCTCTCTCTGTCTCTCTCTCTCTCTGTCTCTGTCTGTCTCTCTCTGTTCTCTCTCTCTGTCTTCTCTCTCTCTCTGTCTTCCTCTCGTCTCTGTCTTCTCTCTCTCTGTCCTCTCTCTGTCTCGCTCTCCTTCTGCTCTCTCTCTCTCTCTGTTCTCTCTCTCCTCTCTGTCTTCCTCTCTCTCTCTGTCTCCTCTCTCATCTTCTTATCTCTCTCTCTCCTCTGTTCTCTCTCTGTCTTCCCTCTCTCTCTTCTTCTCTCTCTCTTCTCTCTCTCTGTCTTCTCGTCCTCTGTCTCTCTCTCTCTCTGTCTCTCTCTCTCTCTGTCTCTCTTCTCTCTCTTGTCTCTGCCTCCTCTTCTCTCTCTCTCTCTGTCTCTCTCTCTCTCTCTGCATGTCTCTCTCTCTTCTCTGTCTCTCGTGTCTCTCGTGTCTCTCTCTCTTTCTGTCTCTCTGTCGCTCTCTCTCTTCTGCTCTCTCTGTTCTCTTCTCTCTCTCTCTCGTCTCTCTCTCTCTCTGTCTCTCTCTCTCTCTTGTCTCTCTCTCTCTCTGTCTCTCTACATCTCCTCTGTCTCTCTCTGTCTTCTGTCTTCTCTCTCTCTCTCTCTCTCTCTGTCTCTCTCTCTGTTCTCTCTCTGTCTCTCTCTCCTCTGTCCTTCTCTCTCTGTTCTCTCCTCTCTGTCTCTCTCTCCTCTGTCTCTCTCTCTCTCTGTCTGTCTCTGTGTCTCTCTGTCTCTCTCTGTCTCTGTCTCTCTCTGGTCTCTGTCTCTCTTGTCTCTGTCTCTCTCTCTCTCTGTCTCTCTCTCTTGTCTCTGTCTCTCTCTGTCTCTCTCTCTCTCTGTCTCTCTCTGTCTCTCTCTCTCTTCTGTCTCTCTCTGTCTCTCTTTCTGTCTCTCTCTCCTGTCTCTCTCTCTCTCTGTCTCTCTCTCTGTCTCTCTCTGTCTTCTCTCTCTCTGTCTCTCTCTCTCTGTTCTCTCTCTCTCTCTCTCTGTCTCTCTCTCTTTCTCTCCGCCCGCTCACGCTCTTTCTTTCTTTCTTTCTTTCTACAATTGTAGCATTCTGCTTCCAAAAAAAAGCTGCATCCGCTTATTGGCCTCGTTTTTCCTGGCAGCCATGACAGAAAGGCAAAACGTGAGTTAGGCTTGGGGGTGTGGTTTGATGTGGGTGTTTCTTTTTTTTCCTTCCGCGCACCAAGACACACCCATCTGTCTAGAAGCCTTGTTTTCCCTTTCGTCACCACAACAAAGCTCTTGCAGGTTGGACTTTCAAGGAACTACAGGCTGATCTACGAGAGTAATATTTAGTAAGAATGAACTGTGAATTGTGGTATGATTGCATTTTCGAAACGGAAGCGTTTCGTTACGGGCCATGTAGAGTAAAACGGCGTGTGTATACTATGTTTATTGTGTTAGCAGTTTCTCCCTATAACATTGGTGATGTGTTGCACTGTTCATTGTTATTTCCCGAGGCCGTTCAGTTTTGTCACTGTGCGTGTGCGATTTTTGTCTTGGTGTAACGGGTCTACCTTGGCGAACTCATGTCGAGTGGTCATACCTTCCTGTGTGCTGTCCCGCTATACAACAGACGTGCCCTGGATTCCTGGTGCAGAATTTCAATGGTTTCCCTCCGTATATTGATGATATCATTCAATATTTTTTTTTCTGTTTATTGTGCGCTTCTGAAACTGTAAAACGAGAGTATTCCGAGTGCCAGGTCTTCTCCATTCAGAGACATCAGTACCTGCCTGTCTGTCAGAGTGCCAGGTCTCTCTCCATTCAGAGACATCAGTATCTAGCCTGTCTGTCAGAGTGCCAGGTCTCTCTCCATTCAGAACATCAGTATCAAGCCTGTCTTGTCAGAGTGCCAGGTCTCTCTACATTCAGAGACATCAGTATCAAGCCTGTCTGTCAGAGTGCCAGGTCTCCTCTCCATTCAGAACATCAGTATCAAGCCTGTCTGTCAGAGTGCCAGGTTCGCTCCATTCAGAGACATCAGTATCTAAGCCTGTCTTCAGAGTGCCAGGTCTCTCTCCATTCAGAGACACAGTATCGAAGCCTGTCTGTCAGAGTGCCAGGCTCTCTCCATTCAGAGACATCATATCAAGCCTGTCTGTCAGAGTGCCAGGTCTCTTCCATTCAGAGACATCAGTATCAAGCCTGTCTGTCAGAGTGCCAGGTCTCTCTCCATTCAGAGACATCAGTATCAGCCTGTCTGTCAGAGTGCCAGGTTCTCTCCATTCAGAGAATCAAGTAACTCTAGCCTGCTGTCAGAGTGCCAGGTCTCTCTCCATTCAGAGACATCAGTATCAAGCCTGTCTGTCAGAGTGCCAGGTTCTTCTCCATTCCAGAGACATCAGTATCCAAGCTGTCTGTCAGAGTGCCATCTCTCCCATTTCAGAGACATCAGTATCAAGTCCGCGCGTCAGTCTGGACTTCGATCACATCATCTTGCAGGTCGCTCGCTATGTGCTGTTTCCTCTCTCTCTGTCTTCCTCTCTCTCTGTCTTCCTCTCTCTCTGTCTTCCTCTCTCTCTGTCTTCCTCTCTCTCTGTCTTCCTCTCTCTCTGTATCTTCCAACTCAAGATGCAGGGTCATGGAAAATACAAATGGCAATACCATGTCTATACATCTACCTAATTGCACTCTACACACACTCTTAGTTTTAACATGTACTTAGCTGCAGGCACGCTTTCACGTGTACTTCTATAAACACAGGTCCTGCCAGCTGTGTCAATGAGTGGCAGGTATACATTCTTCTGCCCCAAGCAGTCACGTGGACTAGCAGTTAGGGCACTTGACCTTTAACCTATAGGGGTCAGGGATAGTAGGCCTTCTTCCSTGGAGGGCCACAGCTGGTGGGGAGGGCCTTCAGAGGCCCATACAGTTAAGGTGGGAAACWAACAATATCTGGAAAAGGTGAGGAAGCATTTAGGGCTACTGTGTATTTCCACCTCAAAACAGAATGGATGAATGTACTATGTAATGTATGGCTGGGGGTGACTCTGACCTCAGTGTGAATGATTGCTTTTTAGTTTAGTTAGCAGTTTGTTGGAGGTGAAAATATAACTAGTTGGCCATGACATTATGTTCAAATACACTCTTCCAATAGATAACACAAGCCCATACTTTGGGAATGTCATAGCAGATTTACAGGCATGTTGCATTTATATTGCCCATATCGGCATAGCCTAAGGTCATTTTATGCTAAAACTAAACTAAATGTCAATTCTGACTCAAGATCAGCCCAGAGTGAAATGTGTGGGGGAGATGAGGTTGATTCTAAGAGTTCATCAGAGATAAGGCTGAACTGAGATCAGATGATAAGTACGGCTACCACAATATATGTAAAGGTCAACCCGTGGGAGGAAGACTCGGGGACATGAACCAGCTTACCAGAGATATACATTGGAGAGGAGGAGGAGGGAGAACCAGTCTAGTATAGATACATTAGAGAGGAGGAGGGAGAACCAGTCTAGTATAGATACATTAGAGAGGAGGAGGGAGATCCCAGCTAGTATAGATACCACTAGAAAGAAGGCTACGGAAATTAGGCGTAATGCCTCACAAGAACCCAGTCTAGTAACTTATGTTTACCAGATAACCCTTTAGTTAGAGGAGGTACGGCCAACGAGAAACTCAAAAGGTACATCGGATAAAAGGGATACCTATCTTAGAAAAAGAAGAGGAAGCCGGGAACGTCCCCACGCAGAGAACCTCCCCCGAGCTCAGCTTACCAGATAGCGAAATAAGATAAAGGAGAGGCACGTAACG